>NW_015373923.1:3852059-3871318 GCF_001272555.1 Dufourea novaeangliae | reverse complement strand
TCACAGTATAGAAAACACAGTAAATAAATCACAGTAAATAGATCACAGTACATAAGAAGATAAATATCGAAGCCAATGGTTCTCGAACATCTGTAACATACAAGGGATTAGTAACAAGAGAAAGGACGAGTACGAGACGCACGCCCACCCTCCGCGACGGCTCACGAGAAAGTGAGGAAGCTAACGCTGTTATGTATTGGGCCTACGTAGGGTATTACGCAACAGCTAGTTTCTTTGACAGGTTTGTGCAAGTTGAATTGTTTTTGCTGGCTTGAACGACCTTCCTCCTTGAACGATCCAAACACCAGATGGTACGGCCAGGTACGGCCATGGTACACAGCGTACACGGCTAGGTCAATAAACTGTGTGACGCAACATCACTAGCGCGTTGGACCGACGGAGAGCACCGATACCGCGGCACGCTCTACCGTACTCTCTCGCTCGCACACCTGCCCCCATAGACCACCGAAATTCCTCGGCACGCATCACACCGACGGAGAGCACCGATACCGCGGCACACTCTATCGCTCTCACTCTCTCCCGTTCGCCCGCTCCGACCATCTTCGGCATTGTTCGGTACGCGTCGACACTGACGGAGAGCACCGATACCGCGTCTCGCTCTACCGCTCTCACTCTCTCCCGTTCGCCCACTCCGACCATCTTCGGCATCGTTCGGTACGCGTCGACACTTCATGACTGTCATATTTATCCCTTAACCTTAAACCGAAGCATCGGATATTTTTATTCCCGTCAAATCATATAGATACACGCAATATAAATGGAATATATAACACTTCATTTGTGCTAATAATACTCAGAATTCATGCTCTATCGGTAACGTCGGGTATTGTCACTAAAATGATTAAAATAAACAAAAATGTGAAGTTTGAACGTTACCATCAACAATTGTTAATGTCCAATATCAATTTAGTGAGAATCAAAATGCAGTATGACCCTGTTCTCAGTAATATTTAATTACCATTTACCTGACCTTTTCATATTTTTGGTTATGTAAATATTTGTACACCATTGAATATCAGGACATAAGAGGGAGCTCCTGATTCAAAGTGATTTTTGAACATGATGTATATGTTGACACAGAAGGTGAAACTCGAGTATCAAATGTTATAACATGTTGACCACTGTTTATTACACGTTTGAAGCTCGTTTTTTCGCGTAGAATTATATTGCTGAGCCACCAATAGATAGTTTTGTGAAATATAAGCATCTGTTAAATACCGCTGTGCTAGCGTTTTGAACGGACAACTTTTAGATATAATTTTAGTGGTTTATTTCGCGAGTATCGCGAATCGATGATGTCACGGATTCAAGGACGGAGCTGGACAAAGGTCAATGTATTTTCAGTTTCTTTAAAGTTCTAGACAAAGGCGCGATTGACGCATTTACGTTCGACGAGCCGAAGCGTTTGGGTGTTTTCATCGGACCTCATTGGAAATTTATAGTGAAATACTTAGTTTTATTTCTGTATTATACTCGTTATTGTTTACTGACACAGCACCGTCTTGGATCCAGTTGATTAATTTCCAACAATTACGCCAGTTTTTTGGCTCCGATAAATTTCCACAGTGCGGCAACACATTCTTGAAAACAAAATGATCAGTGAGTAACAATTTTTATTATCAATTGCAGTTTTTCACTTCTTAATATATTATCACAAAATAATAATGTCTCGTCAATATTCTGTTTGGAGACTTTTTTTTTAATCTGGGACTATTTGCCGACCAAGTGGACTGTTCGAGGTCACCTTGTTTTTCGCTACTTTTTTTGCCGGCGGCGCGAAACCGGCTTTGTAACAAAGAACGTTTACATTTGAATGAACAAAAGGATATGTTACTACCACAGAATATATTTATGTGAATTATGTTGTATATTATTAAATGTAATTCGTCTTTTTTTTTTATATATATATACATATAGCATTGGTAAGTCTGCTGCTTTTGGTCTCCACTGGAGTCATTGCAGAAAGTTGTGAAGATAATAAAGAGGAACAGTGTGCTGCTACAACACCTGCTGTTTTTAACCAAGATAAAGATTGGAGTTCTGCTACTACAATCTATGATTTTCATGCTCGAGATATCCATGGCAATGACGTATCATTAAGTAAATATCGTGGGCATGTGTGCATAATTGTCAATGTTGCTAGCCAATGTGGCTTAACAGACACAAACTACAAAGAGCTTGTACAGTTGTATGAGAAGTACAGCCAGAAGGAAGGGTTAAGGATTCTTGCATTCCCATCCAATCAGTTTGGTAGCCAAGAACCAGGCTCCTCTGAGCAAATTTTAGATTTTATTAAGAAATACGATGTCACTTTTGATGTTTATGAAAAGGTTGATGTTAATGGTGATACTGCACATCCATTATGGAAATGGTTGAAAACCCAGGCAAATGGATTCATAACAGACAGCATAAAGTGGAACTTCACTAAATTCATTGTTGATAAGGAAGGCAAAGCTGTTTCCAGACACTCGCCGACCACAGATCCTCTTCAAATGGAATCTGAACTGAAGAAATACTTTTAAGAATTTGTATATTCTTTTGTGCTCAGAGTCTTAACCAGTTACACTTCCATAATACTCAACATTATGATTGTTACATGGACAAACATACAGTAATACTACCATTTTACTTTCTATATTGTGTAAACTTGTGCAGTTTATTAAGCACTTGTATAAGAGTCTCCGTTATAGAATAAGTCCTTGTCCCTTATTCCATTTGTGTTAGCATTACTCGATGTATGTATCAGATTAAGATGATACGAATAAATACATTTCTTTACTTTTAAGAATGGTTTCTCTCAATTCACGATTAAACACTCGAATTCGGTGTAATACATTTTATGTATTATATAAATCTCTAACAATGTAAATGCAAACTGTACAAACCGCAGCTGGGCCATCGAGACCCACCAGAATTACTTAGTTACGACTTAATTGTTAATATTAAATACACGAAACAGGCGTATCAATTCTTAACAATACAGTATAATATCTTATCATCTAACGCGATCACTATAATCGGATCGAAGTTATTTGGGTGCAAAAGATTATTTCACATATCTAAAATGATCTTGAACAGGAAATTGAATTCGATCCGACTGCAGTGTCGGAAGTATAGCATTATTTACAAGTTTTAATACAATGCGATTCCACTGATAGAAGCGGAAAGCTGCAAAACCTTCCGCAATACCAAGAAATTAATAGAATTTCTCGTCATCGCGATATATATATATATAATATTTTAGTGTTTCAAGGCACTCTCTACATTCATCCTTGACGTTGCAACAATACGAGACTCATCGTTTCTTCGCCGTTCCAGTATTGAAATGTACACCAATTCGTTCACGATGGTAGTCTCGCATAAATAAATATATTTCAATAAATTACAGGACCTCAGACGGACTCCTTGACATTAGTGTTCATAGTAGTCATTTCATGTTCCGTGTTTTTGTTCCTACCGTTCGATATCGTCACAGCATCTTCACAAGTCTGAAAAATTGGAACGTTCGAAATTTTCTGCTAAAACATGACCTGAATTTGTAAATGCCTGCATTCGCGGAAATTCTACGAGCGATGGATTAACGTAACGTTCTACGACTTTAAGCACTGAGTATTCTCAATGACTGAGAAATAGATCGGTTTATAGTATTAGAACAATGAGAGTGAATTACCCATAGTCTCTTGTTGTAATTCTACCTTGTAGGAAGGATTGTCGTAGGCCGATGTGGTTTTACGTGGGGATATGTCGGCTTTACTGCTAGTCCGCCTTTTCATCAGCATCATCAAAAGGATTAGTGTCGAGAGGATCGCGAGAGACGCGACGATGGCCACCACCACTAAAGGGCCATAGTAATCACCCTCGTGAAGGGGTATGGACGCAAGTTTTCCAGCTGTGTAGAGGTAGAAATCGAAATTTGAAATATTCCCCTTAACTCGGTTATTTAACGTATACCTAACAGTTACTTTCGTACCTTGCTGAGAAATGGTGGCTGGGAGGACACCCGCTTTGGTGACAAAGTCTTGGACGTTGCTTTTCTTAATTCTGCCGTTCGTCAAGTAAACTTCGAGCCACAAACGGTACCTGGTGCCCGGTTTAAGATCGCTAATGACTGTCTTCGCGTGAGAATCTCTTTTGGCGATCTTGAACGTGCTCGTGTCTTCTTTACCACTGTCGCTTTGATAGATCGCTCTGTAAATGTTTACGTATTTATCTTCCGGATAGGGTACCCCGCTCCACGTAACTTCCACATCCGTTGACTTTATCGTTTTGATTTCTACCCTGACGTCGAAGGAATACGGGTCTGGTTCCATCGACGTGGTCACGTGAATCTTCGAGAAAGACCATACAGTGAAACAGTTAGCTAATTTGCAAAGTGTTTGCATTGCAAGAGCTACAAAAATTTGTTATAGATACTTACCGTCTTTTCACTGATCAATTCCGTTAACTGGCCCGGAAAGGGAACAAAGAAGATGCCGACCTCGTACATAGTAGACGGTTTAAGATTCTCGATCATGTAATTTGTTACCGCCCTGTGGATTAAAGGTGTGCCGGAGTAAACCTTGCCGTCTTGCTCCTTGTATCTCAATTGAACCCCATCGATGAACTGTAGTTCGTATTCTGTGAACTTCTTCCACATTACGTTGATCCAAGTGGAGTTTGTTTCCGTTACTTGGAGCTCGGCGTCGATTGGTATTTGAGGCGGTAACGTGGTTATTTCCGCTCGTTTCTCCAGAGTTCGAACGCTATAGATCTTGCTCGTGGGACTGTTGGCCAAGTCCTTCAGTTTCACCGTGATTTTTACCTTGTAATCCGTCGATGGTTTCAGATCGCCCAGCTCGAACTCCAATTGAGGTGTTGCGATCAGGTCGTTCGGAGGTGCGAAGACTTGAGCTTTCCAGGTAGAGACATCGAAGTTCCTACGCAGATACATACAGTCTGTTTAGGTGTTTTCTTTTACATTTTAACCGTATAGAACGTACGTTTTGTCGTTGGTGTATCGCAACTCGACGCGTCCATGAAGTCCCACTAAGACTTGCGGCACAGTGAAGATAAGACGAACGGTGTTCTCGTCGAGGGCTTCGAGAATCTGGACGGTAACTTCCTCTGACGAGGAACCAATTGGGAATCCGGGAATGGCACCGGGTAACGGGAAACCTGGTGGTACATTGTGATCCATACCTGAAGAGGAAGCCAGGCCAGTAGCATTAAACTATAGGTGGGTGTATAATTCGAATTCGAATAATTTTGGAGATGCTTGATCCTTTCGAATGTCTTACATTTCCGAGTATTATACGTAGTACGAACAACTTGATCGAAAACATTGCCTTTAAATCTTTGAATGCTCTTGAGAACTATTCTGTTGAAATACATGTACATATCATTTTTATTGTCGAACTTTTAACGATAAAACGAAGAGACGATCTAAGCTGTTCCTCGATTCCGTTCAAGCTATTCCATGGATGACGAAGTAAAAGTGTTTTGCTGATCAGGGACGAACCTGACTGGTTGGGCGTTTGTGCTGCGAACGGGTGGTTCAAGTGCGTGAGTCCTGAGTGCGGTATGTGAGCGTCAATGTGAAGCGGCAGAGTGGCCTGCGGGCCACTCGGCCCATTATGTGGTATGGCTGGCTGTCCGGGAAAGTGTTGGAACGGTCCAGGATTGGGATCGTGTTGACTGATATGGGCTAACAGTTCTTCGATCTGTTGAGGCGTGCTCGGTATGTCTGGCGTATGAACGTGATATGTTGTCTGGCCGTTTTCGTTCTTTTGCGCGTAAACGTGCGGCTTCGAAGGTTTCTTCGGGCCGGCCGCGGACCCGCCGAAGTATCCCGGCTGTATTTGATTGGTGGTCGACTGTTTCTGATTCGAGATCTGTTGGTGGATATCGTACAAACCCGAGTGGCCCTCGGGTGGGCCGTGGTCCAGGTGAACCAAGCCTGGGTGTTGCAGATTGATCAAATGATAGAGCTCCTCGGGAAGGATCTCCTGCTCGGGATCACGTTGGCCCTGTTTGGGTCGACCGGGCAGTCCCGTCGGGGACTTGATTTTTTCACCATCGAACGCGTCGCTGGCGGGAATTTTCTTTTTCGGATTCAAGGGAATGATCACGTTCGGATCGACGCTGTCTGGACCAAGTATCGGGCCGCGATAAGGTGGGCCAGCCTGGGTGTTGTCCAGTTGCGGGTTGAAACTACTCTGAGGAATGTTTTGGCCGTTGGTGGGTACAAACGGGAATCCTGGCCCGGCGTTTTGATGTGGATTTAACGGGACGAACTGAGGCTGATCGGTCGCGTGGCCAGCCTTTGGCGGCGACGGTAATTTATTCGGATTTACCGGTCCGAGAATATGCTGCGTGTTCTCGTTCGGATGTACGGGGATCGAGACGGTCTTGTCCAAGAATTTGTCCGGTGCCAGCGGGCCAGGGAAGTAATCGTCTTTGTGCGGTTTCGCGATAAGCTCGACCGGTTTCTTGGCGTCCGTTTTCGACTTGGCCTTTTCTTTGACCGGTGTCAACGGCTTTTCGGGGGCGTGAGGATTCAAATGAAACACGTCTTCGACGCTTGGACGCGTGGGTTTATAGTCGGGACTGTAGGGTCCGTTGTACGGTACGGTGGGATGTCCAGGGTCCATTGGGTAATGGAAGAGTCCGTGGGTCGTTGTGATGTCGGTGTTCGCGTTAACGTCTGTCGAATCTTCCCGCAAGGAGGAAGTGGCACGTCCCGGTTGCTGGCTGGGCCCGGCCGATCCCGACTTGTTATTCGGTCTTTTGCTATCGTCAATCGGTCGCCGATCAAACGTGTCTGTGGCTAAGGGGCCGGGGAACGCGGGCGTCGCATTCGTTCCTGCAATAAGCAAAGTCCAATGTCACAGAGCTGGTCGTCGAGCAGCCGAGAATCAGACGGTGCGGTCGACAGGAGCTGTCCATACGAATTGTCCATGCATATTTACAGCGATAGATCCGAGCACATGGTACAAGCGTAGACGTACAAAGCATGCACATTTTACGGTGTCTCGTGACTGGACGGGTCGCTGCAATGTGTTTCAAAGTGTATTTTACGGTACAGGCAGGGGATGTTCTACGATAGGTATTGTGCGGAATTCTCTGGGATTATTAAAGAAAATGGTATGTGTAGATAATATATACAGTGTTTCAACGTTAAGTCTAGTAAGTTTGCATCGTTGATCGAGCAAAGTGTGAAAGAAATCGTTTACGGTGCGCGTCGGTAAAATGTGCGAAGACGCGAGTGGAGATGTGTACCAGGATGGATGTATGTATTGTATTGTATGTACACTTGACATTTGCACTGGAGAGTTCCAGTCAGGTCCGCGTGGCAAATAGCTTCCACCCCCTTTCCATTCCTTACCACCCATTACCAATCGAACGGATTCTCTTCGGAGACATATTTACCAGAGCCACCGCCACCAGAGAACCAAATGTTGATTTGACAAAAATTCTACTCTTTGAAGACTGCGGCCTCTAATACGGTGTATTTATGCAGTACATATCTTATTAATAAACCATCAACAATTCCAAAGGACATACATATGAGTCAAGCGAGTTTCCTCCAGCTTTTTTCTCGAGAAGAAAGATCGGGAAATGCTTATATTCAAAATTCTCGATCTTTTTGCAATTAGCGGGGAGTTAACTCTTTTTCTCAACTTCAGCATACAGAAGCGTGAATTTACCTGGCAGCTGGCTGGACGGGTGGTTACAACTCCATTCCATGCAACATTCGTCACCAGGTAGGTGTGCCAGAGCCGCCTGATAAGAGGGACAGGGTAGGTTTGCAGGCGGTAACGCTGGGACCGGTGGACAGGCAGCCTGGCAGGACACGTTTCCCATCTCGCAGTAACATCTCTTCTCGCATCCGGTCACGTTCGTCGGCAATTCACTCCAATTGTCGTACGTCTTGCCCTCGTAATTGCACGAGCCATTATTTCTGCAGCGTACTTCCTGGAATCGTGTGGAGATCGTTTTTAGTTGCAGTCGAATGCGATCGGGAAATACGAATCGCTGTAACGATCGCCGATTATTTACATTTACCTACCTGGGGGCAGCAATGGGGCGGCTTCGAGACGAAATCCGACGGAACGGTCTCCCAGTCCAAACAGTGGGGGTCCAAGACGTCGAGTCCAAAATCGGTAGGACACTCGATCGTGACGCATTCGGTCTTTCCACCCTCGGCGCACATGCAGAAAGAGATGCACTCGTCGTACCATTCCGCACCTACTTTGTAGATCTTCCCCCTGTGGCTGCACGAATTTTTATCCCCGATCTTCTCCGAGATATTTGTTTTGATCACTTCCGCGGGAAGGAAGACCTGCAGCGCGGGACCGGTTCGACTTCCTTCGATTACGCGGACGTAATATGTGTGCGCGGGTTCCAGGTTCGATATTACACCATCTGTAACGAAGGAATTGTTTCATTTGTTGCTGTATGTGTACTGTGTCTGATTGAAATAGATATGCAGTTTTCAGAGCTCACCTTTGTCAGGCCTCTGCTGCCGCCATACATGATTCTTGTCCGATATTTCCACGGTAACGTCCTGTGGGTTTTTCGTTGACAATTTTAGTTTAATCGCCGTTGAATTGAGTACCTTTGCGTCGGTAAGGTTGACAGTTAGATCGGTGGAGATCTCTGGTCTGATCTCGTGATCACCAAGGGTTACGTCGCAGAGGGTGATCGTGCAACAGGAATCTCTGAAATATCATACGATAATAAGATCGTTGAACGGAAGATACGAATGTCGCTGGAGAAGAAGACGATTTAGGAGTTTCTTATCGAGATCCCGTTACCTTGGATCGGCTAGAACAACGCAACGATCGTGTTGATTCGTCGCAGACGTGGTTTCGTTCGGTGGACATCTCGGTTGGCATTTCAAATTGCCGCCCACTTCGCAGACGCAGACTCGGGAGCAGCCATCTTCGACGCGTTGGCCTCTCATGATCGTCTTGTTCTCGAAGACACACGTTTCTTCCGGTTCAGGTGCTACGGAAAAAACGAAAAATCGTTTGGAACCGTTCGAATTCAAGGTTTTTCTTTGTGTTACGATTAGAACGACAGTTGCTTGGACCACCGAAAGACTCACCGGAATCGGCGGCACAGACCAGAATCGCGCAACAGGGTTCCTCGTTGACCAGCTTCTCCTGACAGAGTGGATCCTCGATTCCTCTGTTGGCTCTGACATATGGCGACGAGCAGAGTGGTTTGCAGTCCATTGCCACGCCACCCTCGCCGCACACGCATTTCTCTTCGCAACCTCTGACGATCTTCTCGCCCAAGGAATACGTGCGATTCCCATCGACGCACAACATCGCTGGCAGCAGAGTCGAGGAGATGTTCATGGTAGTTTCGTTGTGCGAGGCCACGTACTCCCCCCCTGCAAAAGGTAAAATTTTGTGACGGTGGACTTCATCGGTTAAACTGCTCTTTCTTTTAAGAAATATTTTCTACACGATCGGATGGTTAAGTTATAACTACAACCTTCAACTTCTTTGTCATCGTCGTCCATACTGACGTCGCTAAGATCCGTGATATTTGAGTGCAACGAGTTGGCTGGTTCCGGTGCAGAAATGTTCAACGCCCTGCCCCTGAACGCTGTCGTCGCCTCCGTCGTGTGCATTTCCCCTGTACGATTCTTGTTCCCTGACATCGAGGAATCGATCATGGACGATACGTTGGATGTAATAGTCGTGGGTACGATTGGTTCACCGCGAAATAGAAATGGAACCGTAATTCCCATCGTTTCCATCGAGCTCGTGGTGGTGGTGGTGTCGTCGATCGACTTCGTCGAAGACATCCAAGATGTCGTCGCCCCGGACTCAACCTCTTCCCGTTTAGAATCATCGTCTTTGACGGGTTTCTGGTACTTTAGATCGGTTTTGATCTTGAAGTCCGCAACAGGTTTTTTCTTAGGCTCGAGCGTAGTTTTGGAATCCTGATCTTTGGTCGGGTACTCGAACTTCCGGTCGTTTGATTCGTCCTTTCCTTCAGCGGGAAGCGGTTGCACGCTTGGTACTTCTGTGACGTCGATACCTGCAAATTTTAGAAACGCTGTACTTAATCGAGAACGAACGTGGATGATCTTTGGTGCTGCAAAGGAGTCGTTGGATTCGAATGATAGTGAAAGATATGTTCGTCGATATCCTGGAAGCTAAGAATCATCTTCGATCGAGCATGCGGGGGAAATTACATCGGGGCGCATAAGGAAACGCTAAAACGATTCTTCGATGACCAACTTCCGCAATTATTTTCGCCGATTCAATACCGAAGCACTGTCACTAGAAAAGGCTGTTAGCGTAACGGTAAAGCGATCGTACACCGCCGTGGACTATTGTCGGTGTTCGGCCGGTGAACTTGAACGCTTCGATAAAATCGGCTTTGTTAACGTTCAATTATGCCTTTTAACGTCTAACCAGATGCAAACAGAAGGCTTGCATTTACGGCTGCTCTTGCGATTACCGCAAGACACGCGAATACGTCTTTGCGTCGACTTACAAGAATTCGGTTAACAATCATGGTATTATCTATTTGAATTCTATTCTTAAAATTGTTATATCTCACTATACTGTGTGTAATAATTTAATCACATATTATAAAAAAGAGTTTTCACCTATATGAACTAAATTAAATTAAATTAAATTATTATCGCGACACGTCGAACAAGTTCTTAAAACTATACTTCTTTGACGCTGACCCGATTAGGTCTGGACTGATACAAAAAACGTCAACTTCTTTCATTTGCTTCGAGGTTTCTCCAGTACGCGCTTAACCAACCGTTGTTCTTTACTTCCTCTTCTAGATCAACCTTACGTCACGCTTTCCACTTAGTTTCACAGAATTCGCGTCCTTGGCAGGATGTACTGTACCATAAAACTGGGATCCGTGCTCTACAAGTTCTGCCACTCGCAAGATTGCCCGTAGTTGCATTTAAACAGGCCATCTCATCGAAACGACCTGGCTGCAATTTCACCGCGGATCACCGTTTCATGGATGTTTCGCAACCGATGATCTGCCAGCGATACCAGACGAGGCAGAAACTTTCCATCCGGGGCTATCCGATGAAAATACGCTCGGGACGTACTGTTACGTCAAACGACCCGATCTGGCCGATCGTCGTTCCCGTCGACCGCTTCTTCTACTATTCGCTGCTGGTCGCTCGAGTTTTTGCGGGACCGCGATCGATCGCTGGAATAGCGGGACAGTACTGGATCGTTTGCTTGCAGAGAAATTGCCGATGGACGGTTTGAAAGTTCAATTAAAACACACTGCGTCGCTTTTTCTCGAACGTTTATCCGATCATATAACATAATTTTAACGTATTACTTGTTAACACATTCCTAACCGGCAACATAGTCCTGCGTCATTTAAACATTATTAGCTGAGTACCGGTAACGTAGTTCTACGTCATTTAGAAATCAGTATCATTCATCACCCGTTTCTTTTTATCAAGATAATAATTACTTTGATTTAAAATTTTTGTTAGATTAGATATTCTCTTATATAACAGCTAGCTAAAGCTGTTCAACGTTTAGAAAACCTGAATTTCAATCTATAATACTTTTAAATAACAGAACCTTGCGGTATTCAGCTTACCAATAGACTTTTTAAAATTGTACACAATATTCGGTTAAGGGTCTCGCCTCAAAACTGCCGGTTACGAATGTGTTAACGGGAAAGAATCGAGAAAGTTGCTCGATCGAATTCCAGGATGCGACATATGTGCGCAGGTATGCGTACAGCCGATGCATTTCTATATAGAGGTTTTCGGGAACGTGTTGTACGAGCAGGGAGCTCGGTGTTTGGTCGATCCCCATCGGAAGTCGGGTTCGGTCGTGACTTTTATCACCGTATGAATGGGGAACCGTAACGGTGCGACCGGTTCACACGAGGCCGATGTTCGTCATCAGGATCCACCTGACGCGGCAGGTCGTCCGAAGGCACCGTGTAACGATTTTACGTGTAAGTAGGTGACGGTCTCCTTTTCTGTTCGCCGCATGCATATGTATGTATCAACACTGGCCCGAAAAGGAATCCGGCCCCATTTATATATTTATTTATTTATTCTTTTTATTTTCGTTTAACCTCCATCCGTCCCTCGTGTTACTTAATTTGTCCCTCGGTGTTAAATTGACACAGTGGTCAGAAATTAACGTAACGGAGAGATAAATAGTTACATTTGCGATTTCTTTAAAATAAAAAACACGGAGTTTCAGCTAAATTTACCTATAAATGACAGAATTATATCATTTCTTAAGGTGAGGGTTAAACGGGTTTCTTTTGGTACGCACGACAAATGAGTTAGTACTCTCAACAGTCAAATGCATAATACAATATAATCTCTAACGCGTTCTGTAGTTTATATGCTTCTCTATATACTGGAAATAGAACGCGAAAAGGATCCACCGTGTTGAAGGACGTCTGGTGTAACGATATCTCACGCACGATCGTGCGTGCTTCATTCGTCAGACGAATATCGTGTTCAGCCGTCCGGATAGAATCGAGGCTGAAACGTTACGGTACATCGCCGCGATGTTTGGTAATTGCGATCCATTCGCGAGCGGTAAACGGTATTCCGATGCGCCTTCATTTTCATCATCTTATTTTTCTTCTTCTTGAAGAGAGAGTCGGTAACTCCTCCCACGAAATTCGCGGTGCTGCTCGTACGGCATGTTAAAGATAATTCAGTTAACCAAGTTTCGTTCAGCTGTTCGATGCTCCTTTCCCATGACAGAGAGGAATCGTTCCTCCGGAAGAAGAGACTGAAGTTTAGTTTCTATCTGACGTTTCGCACCAAATGGGACGACTTCATTCCCAAAGCGATCCGTGTACACAGGCCAAGAAAACCGACCGTGGAACGCGGAATTACTCATCGCAACACTAAAAGGATCTTCACTCGACTTCCTCGTCGCCGGAAGTCTCGCCGCGTTTGTCCGTGAACCCGCGCCGAGGAAAGCACGTCTGGCCAAGTCGAATTCGTGATGAAGCGCGTGGCGCGGGAGCACGCCTGTTTTCTGCTCGTTACGCTGCCCATGGTGACGCAATCAAGAGCTTGCCGCTTGGATATGAAGAGGAAAGGTTCGAGCGATTAACGAGCCACTCTACGCGCGAGTTACGTGGCCATTTTTGTCGACGCCGCGCCATTTTCACCGCGGAAATACTTGGAAATTGTTCGTGTTCTCGGCGAGAAAAGCAACGACCGTTTAACGGAGATGAAATTCTTGTCTGTTACGAGTTAACAAATCGATTCTACGTGTTTCGTCGATATGTACAGGGTGTCCAAAAATAGCTTCGACTCTCGAAAATTAAGAGTTTCCCGGATGATTTTAAATTATTATTTCCTTAACAAAAATACTATCCGAGGCTTTGGAAACCCTCATTCTACGAGGTGTTTCGTCGATATGTACAGGGTGTCCCAAAATAGTTTCGACTCTCGGAAATGAGGAGTTTCTGGGATGATTTGAAGTAACTATTTCCTTAGCAACAATGTTATTCGAGACTTTGGAAACCCTCATTTCTGGGAGTCGAAGGTATTTTGCGACACCCTGTATATGCAGAGAGTTCCGCCTACTGCCCTGAACCAAGTTCTTCGTAAAAATTCTGTCGACAGAAATTCCTCGTTTCGGTCCGGGCATTATTTTCTCAGTTCGAGTTCACGGAATCAACGCTCGTAACCCAACGAGCAGAAACTCTCGAAGCTGTTTCTGCTGTCGTTGCCTCCAGAGAGACCTTGAACCGTGCTGTACCCACTTCGCGGTAGAACAACTCCTCGCACCGGGGTCTCGGCGACGTAAACAGAGATTCACTGCTGCGGGAGAGTTTCGCCGGTGAGTTTCGCGATGCGGTCGCAGATTAAACGGGGTTTAGCACTTTGCTGAGGAGCAGCGAATTTTCCTCCGTTCTGATCGTCCGTTTACCACGAAGCGTTTTATCCTTCCATGGAAAGAAGCGTGAGTCGAAGAACAGTCTTCGTTGCCTCGTTACGTCAAAATCGTATCGTCCTTCACGAATGACTCGCATATTTCGTCGATGCGTTCTATAATTCTATACAAAGACCAAATACAAGGTGGAAGAAATGGGAACGAGGCCGGACAGACTGGCCAGATGGCAGAGCGACAAAGAAGGAGGAAGAGAGAGGTTAAAATAGTCGGTCACCGAGCGTGCCTTTGACCATACGGTATTCTATCCTACTTGCTACACTCTGCTCGATCATTATTTCGTTTCGTACGTCGCGTTTCGGTGGTCGTCGATTCTCAAACGACCGATGCCTGAAGAGAAGTTCTCGCGGGGCGATCCGTTTCTTCTATTGGACTATTAACCCCTTGCCTTACGATTTTGTTGACAGCTGTAAGCTCAAAAATTACTTTACTGTTAATAATTTTCCAGATAGAAAAAGAATTTTATTCTTAGGACAATATTAATACCAATCAAACGGAATTTCACTTCGGCTCAAAGAAAATGAATAGTATACATGTTTATTAAATCCAGTTTGAAATCGTCATCACGTGTCTGACTCGATGTTATAAGGCAAGAGGTTACCACACTAGAACTACCGAAAATTGTGAAAATTTATAAAATGATTGATTTCTTCACTTTCATATCGTAATAAAAGGTGTAAAAGATCTGAGAAAATGTATTGTTACAACATTTTAATCTGATTAATTTCTTCACTTTCATATCGTAATAAAAGGTGTAAAAGATCTGAGAAAATGTATTGTTATAACATTTTAATGGCCGTTGTAAGAATGTATTGACAAGTCATTTTGACTTGCTCGGTAGTTCTAGCGTTAATTTTTTTCGTCGGATACTGAACGTAAACGGACGAATGAGCGGTCGAACGCGCCCGAATAATTCATGAGAGAAAATTTGACGATAAAATTTTGTACGAAGTGAAAGGACGCGCGCGCGCGCATTTTGCCGATTATACATATTCGATGTGGCAAAAGTGTTTCGGTCGAAGACTCGGAGATCTATAATATGCGCAGGTACACGCGCTACTTGCTCGTCGAACGACGAGTTGCTTGGTAGGCGGATCATTCCACGCGAAATCGAACACTTTTTGGAGCACCATTTCGCATTTTGTTCAAATTTGGATTTGTTTAGCGATATATAAATGTATCTCGAAGGATTTTTGATGATTTTTGAATTTGTTGATTTTACAACTTTGGAAATTTAGGGTCAACCTTTTTTCAATAAATCATAACTAAATAAAAATTATTTCTGTTAAAAAAAATATATTTTAACCATTCATTTTGCAATTGGTTTAAATAAATGCCCTGCTTTACACCGGGGAACTATTTAAAGATTTTTTTTTAAATAAGGATATAGTCTTTGTCCTCTGAGCGTATATCGTTCAGGCTTTTCCAGGTGAATTTCACGAGCCTCGCGTGACTCTACGAAGTACATTTGTTTCTCGTCCATGTACCTAGACGATGAATAATTCTAATATTCGTACACCTATACAGTCTGAGGGCTTCTCGGATACGACAGGTAAACAAGAAACGCGTAAAACTCGATTTATCGAGTACCGAGGTTGCGCTCGTCCAGGCAGAGAAAAGATCCTTTGTTCGCCTGTTTGCGCAAGATCGTCGAACTCCTCGTTGCTCGCGGAGCTTATCAGTCTCTTCGAGGCAATACGGTGCGTCGTGGTTCGCGTTCGATTTTGTGCTCCAGTTGACCGTCGCGGCGCACGATTAATCGATTCCACGCGCCAGTGCACCGCCGTCTTTGCGTGGCAAATTGTGGATTTTCACTGCGAACGATTTGCACGATCGAGACCTTCTTTCTTGCGGTGAAATACCTAGAATCGTCACGCCGCGAGTCGTTATTGTTCCTCTACTTTCGATTCTTAACTGACCAGGTATTAATTACAAACGAACTCGTAGATTCCCCTGTGAAATAATCCAGATTATTAAATCAATGCTATGTAACTGCTGAAACGATCGGTTCCTGTGCTGGCATTCGAGTTGTAATTTCTAGGCGGAATTCTTGCCCGCCGCCCAGTCTGACGCAATCTCAGAGTCGAGCGTTCGGTAGCATTTTTGCTGGACCAATCGCGAGGCAACGGCTGCTTGTATAAATTCACGAGAACCTGTCCCGTCGGAACAGTGGGACAAAAAAAACAAAAAACAAATGGTAGCTACTTTTAGTTTCCGAACTGCATTGCACGGAGGCCGTACGAAGTGTAGCGCCGCGTTGCGAAGAAGGATGAAAAGCGTGGGGCCGGAACGGTGGCATTTGAAATGCGAGCGCTACGCCCCGAAGAGGAATTTTCCGTGCGGTCAGATGCCACGTGCAATACGCTTCGAGCAAAGCTAACCATCGAAGAAATTGCTTGAACCGAAAACTAATGATTCGATCAATCAATATCATTTTTTTAAATGACCTTCCGAACCGAAATTCCTCTCCCAGTCAATTAAAACAATTATTCCGTTGGAATGACGCGTGTCTCCGTTATTTTCTTTCTATTAACTCGTGCCTGAAGGTGGTCGCGTAAACATCATGGGTCCGCGCGAAACTAACGGTTTCCATCGGTGGAAGAATGAGCTCGCGATAAGTACCTACTGGAATGCGAAAGGCAAATCGAATCGTCATCCTGCCACCGTTGCTCGTATGCAGGTGCATGTGTGCTCCTTCGCGTAAATCACGTGGATTTGTAGGTAATCGGGCGACGTTCCGTTTCCTTCATTGCCACTGTGTCGCGAAATTACGTCGTGAAATCACTCGAATATCCGTTCCCATCGATTCTACGAATACGATATTGATCTAATATTAATTTGATATCGACCCTTTCTGTGTCGTTCAATAAAGTATTCATTAAATAAATAATAAATAGAGTTCGAAACTGAATGTCTGACTTTTACATTCAGTAGACGGTTCGGTGACAGCACGGCATGCATAATGCAGAATCCATCATGTGTAGAACATCCTCCGCGCGATTCACCTAGACAAAACAAAGAAACATTCTTTTCGAGCAGAGTTTTGCTTGAAATGAATGAAACGCGCGCGTCGATTTCAGCGGGAATTTCGAAATTCCGCGATATTACCAACTCCGGCAAGCTTTCTGAATTGCTTTCCAGGACGTACGAGCAAGTATTCCATCCATAATCCAGTTCAAAATCTTCGCTCCGTTGCCACCAGGATTACAATAGACGATTCATCATTGAATACACGATTCTCGGAAAGAATTGCACTTTTTCCACGTCTTCCGGAGTTGATTCACAACCTCTGACGCGAGTCATTGAGATTTTCCGCGAAGATTCGCACGGGAGAAAGTCGTTGCGTACGACGCGTGTACTTGTCATCCCCTCGGACCGCGTAAAAATCATTTCGATCTGGGTCAAGATCGCGTTCGACGAACAACAATGCATTGTGATCCAGTGAAATTGTTCGCCTGTAGTCCTGTGTGAAATCGGAAAGAAAATTCATCGAAGATATTTCTCTCGTTACGTTCACAGAAGACATTTGTACTTTTGTATTAATATACATATGTATCTACACCTTTGTCTTCCATTATCGAGTGCTCGAACGTAGAAAGTCAGCTGAATTAACGCAACCGAATCGTTGGAAAATTTCTCTAAAAGAATCTCGTTTATTTCTACTAAATTTTGATTTCTCTCAGACTAATTTATTAAGGCCAATAGATTATTCGAATCACTACCTACACACCTTTCAATACTAAAATATAATGAAGGAACGCTGTTCTATTCGCGGAGTTCAATCTTTCAAGATTTCATCGCATTGTGCTTTCACTCTGTTCATTTCGCGATGCCCCGCCCTTCTTGCAAGCACCACGAATAAACCATATAAAGGTTGGATAATAGAATCGAGCGCGAGTGTTTCAATGACGCAATCAGTGCATCGAGCCTATTTCACGTTAGGTCGGAGAGTTGAACGCCTGGAGATTCTCGAGCCGCACCGGGATTTCATCGCCGCTACGCGCCGTGAATCGTTCTTATGCGATCGTTGAAGTCTCTGAGCTACGACCGCGCGCGAGTCTCTGCGTTCGGAGAGATTTTACGGCTTCGAGGATAAAGTTTCGCTGAAATATCAAAGTCTGTCCAACTCGGTTCATTCTACTTACAGTATCGTGTTTTCTTATTTACATAACGAAATGTAAAATAAGCGAAGAAAATACAATATTGTGCAGTATAAGGAACGCTCAGCAGCCTATGAGTTATCCAGTTAGCTGGAGCCCCTTTGGGCGATGGTGCAATTGGGTTCGGTATGAAAGTAAAACGAGTTGTAGACTGGAAACATGCAGCTACGAAGAGCCCTCTCTTCTAGGGCGATCCTCGTAAAAGTATTCGCACATCCTTTAAAACAGAACAACTTTTTTTAAATTGGTCCAAGTAACTTGAGTTCTTTTGTGAAGTTGGGAACATTAGTTTACTAGATGATGTGTAAACAAAATTTGAAAAGTTGCAATTGGTGGGAATCACGGAGAAAATAGTAATGGTCGCTTTTTACAACTTTTTAATTTGAGGCTGTAATGAAAATTTAATAAATACATACCCAAGATTTATATTAGTTGTGTACATACCGAAACTTTCATTGAAATCTGTTGATCAACAGAATGAATAATTCTAATTTTCAACATTTTTAATCGTTTCTATCTCATAGCAACGTTAAAGAAAAAAGTTGTAAAATGCAATCTTTACTATTTTCTTTGCGATTCCGACAAATTGCAACTTTTCCAAATTTTGTTTACACATCATCTAGCAAAACTAATGTTCCCAACTTCACGAAAAAACCCACGTCACTTGGACCAATTTTAAAAAAGTTGTTCTATTTTAAAGGGTGTACGAATACTTTTGTTGCCGACTGTATGTAGGTACCTACTTAATATCACGTGACATCTGTACTGGCGGTCGCCGACGGTGCGCTTAAATTTGAAAACAAATTGATCGTTGACGATAATTCTTTCAGAGTACCTATGTACAACGCCCTGTTGCGTTCTATTGTTCGACCGATCTCGTCCGTGCGAAAAGAGCGCAGGAAAGCTGATCGGGGGAAAGCCGTTCTCTGGGCAAATTCAATGGTTTTGTCAAATAGAACACCGATAACTTAATCGATGTCTTCGCGAGTGTCCAGCGGTTATTAAGTGAAAGTCGCGTCCGTCAGACGGAGGACAATGAGGCGGGAATCGGATGTAATTACTGTAGTTACGAGAAAAAACGATCGTTCTTGTTCTCTCGCGAGTCTCCTCCTACGTCTTTTTCGCGTGTATGAAAGTTCAG
>NW_015373923.1:3661518-3852034 GCF_001272555.1 Dufourea novaeangliae | reverse complement strand
ATGCCGTGAAAGGTACCGATTAATTCTCGTAATGAATTTCTTTTGGATCATTGTTTTTTTTTGGGCAGCCATCAACAGGTTATGCAGATGATAGAAGGGTTCCATTGGTTGTAACAGAGATGTAAGGGGGTGGGGGTTATGCTAGCGCGGAGAATACGAGTGTAAAGGACGGAGTACGTTCACTCGCATATTTATGGTACCGTTAACCAGGTTACGTCGCAAGTACTGCGACCGCGACCGCTTATGAGACTGAGGAGGTTCTCGTCCGCGATTGTCGGTGAAACAAGTCGATAGTAAGATTTTAGTTCTTCGTCGAGTCAACGATTATTCGTTTGAATTGCACGGTGTTTATGGCCATCCAAAGCGCCGCAGCATTGCGGTAGAACTGGTTACAATTATTCTTTCTATTCGCAGACCCGTTCCCGATACGCTGGCCACTAGACCAGCCATATTATAATACATAGCTATATTAATTTCGCCAGTAGGCAGTCACTGAAATCGAGACTATTCACTCGGAAGAATTATTCCGTTGAAGAACGAATTATGATAAGGGCCTCCTACCACTTGGTAAATTTATTTCAAGTACTGAAATAAATGTTAAAATGCATGGTAATTTGGTATAAATTTCGAAAACTTCCGAATTCAAATGGTAGTAGGACTTTTCTCAACGCCAGTTTTTTTCCCTATCGGAAGCTGAGTTTGCTCGTGGGTGTATCTACCGAAAATGACGGAAGACAAAACGTTGTCGTCGTTACGTCGCCTCTGATCTCTACACGTGTGAACGTTTAAACGAGACCAAGCCTCGCGTGGGATCACCGCAGCCGAGCACAAAGTAGAAAGTCGTCCGTGTTACGCAAATTATAAAAAGATTATGCGTATCATAGAGACGTAATCGTAATTTAATTAAGAGCACATACGGGAGACGCGTTATCTGGCAGGAGAATGCTTCCAGGATGGTGCAACGAGCGTCTACGCGGGACTTCTCGGATCTTCATCCGAACGCGCCTTTCTAAGTGAACCGAAGGACGTGCTTCTGCAATTACCTCGGCCGGGATGCAATTAAAAGCGTTTCGTTCTCGCTTTACCAGGCCAGCTGCGCGCGTTGTTGCCGGCACAATTAGACTCGGACGCATGCGTTTCCGTTTCTTTCACCTTAATTAGGATAGCTAGAGATAGTAGGCGTTCTACTCCGATAGACAATTGATAGCTGTTCGATAGTACGCACCGTTGAATGTGCTTCGGTTGAAAACACGAAATCCTCGATTTCAACGAGCATACAAATTATTAACGTGGAATCCCTCGAGATAATCTATGTATGTACGCTCTCGCGTGAAATTCGATCCATTGTTTGCATGATAATCGGTGTCATTGCACTGTCGCCGGAAAGAACAGGTAAGCCTGAAACTTGACAACTCTATCGGAGGTACAAAGACGATCGGACGTTGGTAAATGGAGAACAGAAGAAATAGGTCTCGAGGAGAAAGGTGGGCCCACGAAATTCCATTCGGATCGTCTCAGGTAGGGTCCTGGCAACCGGTTATAGTGAAAAGGAGAATCGTTTTCAAGGAAAGACGTCATCGGCCTCTTCGATTACCATTCGTTGACGATGCTCAGTTGCGATGCACGATAAGGTTTAACGGTGGTTCGTCTTTGGCATTAGGCGGTTGCTCGAGCGTTAGTCACCCTATTTCGTTGTGGACGAAAAACATTCTACTCGAGGGATTTGGTTGAATCATGCTTACCTACACACACTTGTACAACGTTAATTTGGCGTGCATGGCAACCCTCCTGGCGATCGACGACACGATAATTCGAGGAATCAACTGTTTCGAGCGTCTACAGTTAACAGGTGCCACGAAAATTTTATCAATGGCCATTCGTTCGAATCGAATTTAGAACTTCTTTGCCACAATATTGCAGAGGCAAGGATACTTCTTGCTTCGAGCAAGTGACTTCACATTGACTTTTGGTCATTTGGAATATCACTCCGATTCTCTATTCTTTTTCAAGGGTTTTCGTAGGAGCGAAATACGTGTCGACTACATATACATATGTAAATACAGGGTGTCTCGGCTAACTTGATCACCTCGAATAATGACTCTTATGAAGAAATAAGTAATTCCGTTAAAATATATTTAAATCTCTGAAATGCCTCCACCCACAAAGAAAGCACGTGCCTTACAAGATGTACCCCTTGATGCAATTTAAGTTCCACGCCTAAAAATTTTCATAAAATGTACCGTTAAGTTATTATTCGAGGTGATCAAGTTAGCTGAGACATCCTGTATATGCATACATATTTGCATATGTACATATATGTATATAATAGTTCGCCGAGTGGAGACACGCTACCGTTAGCGTGCCCCATGCCTCTCCCTCTTGTACAATATGTACATTACCCTTCTACTGGTCTGTTTACTTCCCGATCGAAGCGCAAAGCAGCCATGACAAGCACGTGCGCAACCACAGAATCGATTTAACGTGCACCAGTCCGTGTCCCCAGACTCTTGTAAATTCCCCGCAGGTTTCTGTTTTTACTCCCTCCTTTCACATTTGTCCCCAGGTAAAAAAGACGTTCCGTTGACTAAAAGTGTTTCGCCTCTTAACGTCAATTTAATTCGTGACTCTCGGTGATTTCACGGAAACAAAGGGAACGTTGTAAGAAACAAGGGAACGCGTGAAAAGGGTCGGCCACAGTCTCGATTTCCCCCGAGGAATCTTCCCTTGTGGAAAGTAATTGCCGCGCCGACGCAAACTTTCCACAAGGCGAACGCGGGTCTACGATCCATCGTCTCGAACGACCGTTTTTCTTCGCCTCTCGCGCGACTCTGGTCTTCGACTTTTACAGAAGGAAACGGCCGATCTCGGTATTAGGAAGACCGACCGACTCGTTCTTGAAATTGGAAACCGCGATCGTAATTATCTTTCAGGGATGTCAGCTTCGCAGCAACGATCCTCGACTTGTAGGAGATCCCGGACGTTGGTTCGAAGCGACGGTCACACGATTTCCATCGACATCGGCCACGATATCCGTGTTAGTGGGCAACCTCGAGATTTCTCGGAGGCGCACGACGAGATCGTCTTCCATCGCCGGCGAAATCTATCTTCCCTTTTGGACAAATCTCTCCCGTTCCCGGAGGAAAAGCCGTTCGAGTCACGGAAATACCGATTTTCTCCGAACATCCACACGAGTGGATTCATGCCTCTCTCTTCGTTGACTTTATTCGGATGGATGACATCAGACGACGAACGAGGACGTGACAGAACTTTTCACCGATCTCACGCGCAATACCGTTACGAAGCTGAGAATTGGGTAGAATTTAAACGCGTTGAGTTAGCGATGAAATACAGTAAAAAAATCGATTATTAATAACTTCTTACGGAAACAAGATAACCCCAGGTTGTTGGTTTTTCCTTACAAAGCCACACGTCGACGCAGTCAATTATTCGTTTTATAAAAATTATCAGGAACACCGAGCTTCGAGGAACGACCGGTTGAATGAAATCGCAAGAAATCGCGACGGAAATAAAGCACTAAGAAAACAACTCACCAGCAACGGTCGTCTGCTCGAGTGGCTCTAGGTCGAGGGCCGAGGAGAAGAGAGCGACCCCGCCTAATAGACAGAGTCCTGCGAACGCGCGCAGAAAACATCTTTCCTGGATCCGCATCCTACCGCATTCTTTCTGCACAGTTTTTCGCGAACGGTCTTGGCACCGCAACTGCGCGGCTGATGGAACTCTGTGTCACTCGAACAGCCGAAGCACTCGATCCAGGCAACACGCGTCCCTCCAGCCGGTAGATGCCCTCTTCTATCGGATACCAGAGTAAGAGGACCGGAATGAGGAAACAGACGCAGCTACGAAGGGATTGATACTCAAACGATGAAGTAAAAAAAAAAAACACAGTCACACACGATTGAAAAACTGAACGAGAACACAAACGGCGATCGAACGATGGGATTCACTTAATTCACTGTCTCGACGGACGAACAGACGGACGGTTTTGTCGCGATCCGTGCCGAGGCCGGAGGTGGAGTGCATCGGTGAGCGGGATCTACCTCCTCCTTGGCGTTGCTGCCTCGGGGTTACCTTTCATTCCTCCTCTTCGGCCAGCCGGGGAATTCTCCACGCTCACCTTGCTATAGGCCCGCCGAGTGATTCTACAGGCTGATCGCTGGACACCGCTAACCTGGACACGTTCCGCTCGACTCGACGGCGACGCCTCCTCTGGTGGGAGAACTCTATTCAGAGACGTATTATCGACAGCACCTCCGAGACCGTGGTCACAGACGAGATATAAGAATAGACCTAACATCTTATGGGAATTGGTGTCCCACGAAAATCACGCTGGTTAGAGCGCACTTCTACAGAAAAGTTTTCGATGTCAGGAATTATGTTCGACACCGCGATAACGCACAGCACACATCGGAGTTGGGCAGCATTTTAATCGAATAATACACAGTGAAAAGCAGCAGTATCTATGGGTGTCGTTCTGAGCTTTAAACAATTAATGAGATTAAATAATTGTTCGACAAATGGCGATTCATTCATAAAGAAGTATTATGTTATTATAAAAATTGAAACTTTCACGTTTGAACAATTAAAAATGTTCGAAATTCCTCGTTATTCGAAACTTTTTATCTAGATAATTAGTTTGCTCATTTCTGGCACATAGATACCCGTGACTGCATATAGCGATTTGGACAATTTAACACAAGTTTTCATGTATCTCCTCTGGTTTTCGAAATAATACTTCCGGGTCGAAACTTCGAGGGATGGTTTGACCCCTTAAAGTCGTGTCTCAGCCGATAAAAAAAATACGTGTCCCTTATTTTTGCCTGCTTAACAGACATACGAAGTTTCATCAAATTCACCCGATGTTCGAGTACTAATGGTTTAACTAATGACTAACGGATATTTGCATGAACATTCCCAATCCTGTCGTACAGTTTTCTATTTGAACAATTACAATAGTTTTTACCACAGACAATATACAAGAATCTTATATCTCGTCTGTGCTTTTACCAAATAAACTTTCTCAAGCAGAGCACTCGTGTTTGAATTCCACGTTAAAAGATTTTTATCTCGAAGAATTTTAGTTTTCTTTGTCAAAGCTTATTTGCTTCGTGAAATTTCTCCATTCCAGCAAACTTCGTTCCCACCAGGAATAGTTTTGCGAGTTTAATTGCGCGTGCTGAACGCAGCAGAATTTCGCGGGAACCGCTTTCATCCGCGAAGCTCTCGAACGATTTTCCTATTCGTTATGTATTAGACTGTCCACGGTTCGGATCGAAGAACAAACGACGTCTCGGAGCGAAAGCGGTGGTGAAATTGAAAGTGATCGCCTGCCTTGCCGTCGCGTATTTTCTTCGCACTCGTTCATTCGACTTACGCATTAGGTATCGGATCGTCGTTGCCCGAGGAAACTGTTGCAAGAACGTTGATTTAGAAATCATCTTCGGGTCAATTTCTCCTCGCAGAACGTAGCGATGGAATCTGACTCAATTGCAACAGTCCTTTCCCAAACCTCGTAGGCATTCTCTCCTCGGATGCTTTTTTAACGAACCAATTAGCACATAATTCTTCGCGACGCAACAGTCTTGCCTTGAAATTACATGCCATATACCGGTGCAACGTAATAACCCGTCGCGATAATTCCGAATTCATTATTCCGATTCGTCGGCCCGGAGCCGTTATCTTCTCCGGCGAAACAGTTCTCTTCGATTCTTCCAACACATTTCGACGCAACAAATGTTCGACAAGTACCTATATAAATCCGTCCCGTTTCGTCTGGCTAATTGGCAGACACGCATTGAATGGTGTACTTTCACTTAATCTATCGATAGATAAACATAACCATATTTAAGATAAATATGGTTGCATCGTCGATCGCATTCTGATTTCACGTGTTCCTTGTCGCAGGCTACTTTGGTTATTTTTACGAAAGAAATGCCTTTGGCGATTGCTTCGTCAATGACGGTTCGCGAACATTATAAATTGGGGCAGATAGACTCTTACGAAACAAGGACCTCCCGAGTTCGATTCAGTCGGAGATGTCGAAAAGACGGAACAGTCAGCTTCCAGGGTATTTCCAGCCGAAAGTCTCGGAATTTTCTACACTATTCTACAGGATGTTGCACATATACGAACTTATATATGTATGTACTTCCTTGAATTCACGTCGAAGTTCCTTTTTGAACTTGTTTTAAATACGTGTTACAGCGTTGCTACCATTACTTAAGCGATACCTTCTTTTCCTTTTAATTCTTTGTGACTGGGCCATGCAAAGCTTCTCCGGGAGAAAGCGTCAGTGGGTCAGGGTGACGACACACCTCCGCTTCTGCAAAGTAAAACTGTTGCCGCGCGAACTCACGGCGAGACTGTTGTGTAGTCAACGGAGGTGATAAATCTCCGTTACGATTGTCATCGACACCGAAATTCCGCGATTCTCTAATACGAATTAACGTAATAAGGATAGTAGTTTTGAATGAGGTTATCCGGAAACAGTTTATATAGAATTAATGATAATAAATAACAAACAAACTATTGGTACAATTATTGACTGATGAATGAGGTGACGAAGTATGATAGGATTACTCACGAATTTTAAATATAAGCGTATAGAGAGTGCAAGTTGGTGTTCACTCTTCAGCTGTTGCTGTTAGACTGACTTTTAGACGAACTTGAAAAGCAGCGAAAATATGCGTTTCGCCTGATTGGATGAAAGTGAAGACAGTTGCTAAATACTGTCCGGTGATTGGTTGCCCCGAAGGAGGAAAAATCCGTTGGTTTTTCCAGGATGTCATGGTGGAAGAAATCTTTCCTTCGGGGCGACGTGCACACGTGCAACTCATTAAGTTGGCCGGTCAAGGTTCGACTCGAGTGTGCTAAATTTGTGCGTGTACTCGAAGGATACAGGTTTATGACTCTTTTGTTCCGATTTTCGGTAGAACCGCGCGGACGTCACCGGCTGTAGACCAAATATTGATCCTTTTGACGAGAAGATTAAAAAGGGAAATAAATGTACATAATAGGTGAAAGGAAGTTTTGGTGACTGGGCTGCAAAATATAAAATTAGGAAAGTTATTTCTAAAGGTCTTTCACGCGGATAAAATTCTAACGATAGATGTTTATGCTATCAGGACGTCCGAGCAGGGCGTAACAAAAACGATACACGATCCTCGGAAGTTGTCGAGTGTCTCCATTGACTGACATAAAATTAGCAAAACTCTATTAAACGCTTCAAATTATTAGCATTAGAGTTTCATATTAAAGTTCGTCAATGAATTCTCCAGTACATATGTATGTCACAATATCTGGAAATTATTTCCCGAGAAAATTACGTCAGCGGAGGTGGTTCCTGTTCAAAATGAATCCTTTCGGTGCTATGAGTATACACGTTCCACGAATTGGAGCACCGAAAGGGTTAAATGCCGCACGCGTTCGTAAGAAGATTCCAATGCCAACTGGTTCCGAATGAGTCACCCGATAGACAAATCGAGTCCTGCCGAGAACGTCCTCGACTAAAGTTTTGATGGAGAAATCTTTCACGGGGTAAAAGCGAGCGGTTCTAGAGTTCTAGTCTAGTCAGGCGTGCGCGCCTAGGTATACATACGTACGTACTACGCGGCCTCACTTTCGTAATGATCCCGAACCGCGTTTCTGTGTTCGTCTCTTATGTCATGCAGCCGCTGAACTGGATTCGAACCTTCTGACGCCAGATAATGGTTCGCCACGACGCATCATCCGATATTTACACGAGCCCCGATCGCTGTTTTCAACTTTTTCATCGCCGCCGTCACGCCAACGATCAATTTAATTGTGCACACGTTTCTCGTAGGAACACCTGAAAATCAGTCGAATGAAAGTTCAATATTAATGACAGACTTAAAGAAAACCGAATAATATTCTTCTTCGTTGAATTGATTTTGAAATCGTCAACACTAGTCTGACTCGATGTTACAGGGCAACGGGTTAACTCTTCGAAACACAGGATTTTACAATAAAAGAAATACCTAGTTGCACATACGTCTTTTTGTATGAAATGTGTCAAAATATTATTCTATTTGAATTATGTTCTATTTTTAGTAATTTCACGATTTAAAGGTGGTACGAATAACGTCCCACTATGCGAGTTGGGTATAAAAAGAAGATGGGACATTTTTTATACCATCGAGCATCAAAGAGTTAGAAGAACATCTGCGAGTACCCACTGGAACCTTGAAACGACCGAAATGCAGCAATGTTGATTTATTATAAAAATGTATGTAGATACAAATAGAGGTCCTCGTATGAACGAAAGATAGATGAGAGTCTATTGAGATGCGATCTTGGTGCAGTTTAAGAGTTGATCGATGAAATGTCTTGTTCAACTGCCGAGCCAGTGCCTGGAACGATGCTCCACAAACACGGACGCGCTTATGAGATAGCGACGTCGGCGCAGTTCCTGAAGGTCTCTTGAGGTCCGCAGCCTAAAGCGGAATGGCCATCGCCGCAGTCACCCCAGTTGTTTCCGCTACGATAGTTCCATCTGACGACGCACTGATTACAGGTGACACCTCCCGGAAGACGAACCCCCACGTTGAATTCGTACTGACTCGACGGAACCGACAAGCTGTAGGAGCCATCGGACAGCTGAAGCGGGTATCGATTGAAGCAGTCTTCGGTCTCCAGTTCGTTCGAAGAATGCAGGGGGCAGAGGTGAAAGGTGAAGGATCCCTTGTGGTTGGCAGTCAGCTTCACGTTAATGTTGATGGTCTCACCGCGTTTGTACCTGTGGTATCATCACACATATCTCTACGTATTATTGTTATCGATGAATATTCTTGAATCCATAGATCTCTACGGAATCCTTAATATCTTAAACTGTGATAAACTCGGAGGATTCATACGCCGCATCGTCCACCATTTTGTTCCCATTGAACCTGCCACGAATGAATATTCGTAAGTTCGTTATAAAAGGGGTGCGAATAGGTAATAAATAAATTATAATAGGATATGTATATATTACATATCGTGAATTATGTTTAGAGTTTTAACATCATTCAGGTGAAGAGTTATAAACGGATAACCGATAATATTGTCAACCAGTTAATTGTTTGCTTCGAAAAGCATGTGAGAATGTTCGAATGCTTTCCACGAGGAGCTTCTCTCAAATCATGAGAGACAAACTACACATAGAAATTTATTCGACGGATGTTCCAACGTACGTATAATTGTATAATAATACGTCATAAAAATTGAATATTCTTACGTTGTATCCTCCGCAGTAGAGACCCATGTCGTCGTAGTTTGGTTCAACAGGGAATCCTTTCCTCCAGGCGCTGCTCCTTTGCACGGGATCCATCATCATCCCGTGGCCGTAAATCTCCTGTAGTTGAATCCCCAGCAAGCTGGTGATCAGCAAAATTTGCGTGAAAGCCATGTCTTTCGTTCCGAATGACGAACGAGCTGTGAAATGTACGATTCTCGATCGTTTTCCACTGTACCTTCCGTTTATATAGCGAAATCTGCAAGATTTACCACGGATGAATAGCTGCAGATTTATCGATTGGTTGAAGGTTATCTTATCAATCCAGTCGAATTATGATGAACCACTGCTTGCAGTTCACTGTTGCTCCCCTAGTATGATACGATCGAGGCTTATCAAGAAATCTGAGTGAATAATCTTTTATCATCGAAGATTACATTGAACGTTCTTGACGAAGTACATGCTTTCGACGCAACAATCAAAGAAGGTCGAATATACATGTAGCGAATACAGGCTAATACAATCATATGTATTGTCACTATTTACGACGTAAGTACTACGAGTTTAAACATACAATATAATCCTTGCTCTGCGATAACAACGATACCTACTTATACATCTGTATCTGGTTTATTCTAACGAGAAATTAGACATTTTTTTAAGTGTCTTACTTAGGTACACTAGAATGTAAAGTCGCATAAACGTTAGATGTATGTATTGTATAGAAACTTACTTCGTGAAGTTTACGTTAAAAGACGAATTAAGTATTTCAACTTGTACACTGACGTGCAAACTGGGCTTCCGTTAGGGAAAAAAGTAGTGTTGGGAAGGGGCCCTCTGAAATAAATTTATCAAGTGGCAGAAGGCCCTTCTTTTACGTCACTTCTTCCCCTAGCGGTAGCCGAGTTTGCTCGCGAGTGTACAAATCGAATGTAAACTTTTAAATGCGACAAACACTCTTCCCACCTGTTTAAACTTCTCAAAGTGAAATGTACAATCTGTTTTTTGTTTGAACTAGTAATTTACATAACTTTCTGCATCACAGAAATCTTCCGATTAAATTAGAATAATAAAAGGATTAACTTTCACGCTCCCAAAATAGTATATCAATATCTGTTGAGCCAGTGAAAAGTATGTTTGCGCGCACATGCATCTAGGGAACAATTTAATAATGAAACAGGAATTAGTCTATGGTTCATAGACAATAGTACGTCATTTGAATCGCGTATAGTATACCGCAATAAGTGTACACAATTCGTGACCGATATGATACTACATATGTATGTTCCTTAAACCATTTAACGATATTTAGTTTCATTCGATTATATTATATTAAAAATACAATAGGTACGATTTATCGCTAAAAGTTCGAAAAACAGCAGCCGAGTTTAAGCAATTTTGATACTTGTTTATATCCGGCAACAAACTAAACAGCATACTGCAACATTTATCAAATTAGCTATTTCTTTGTAGGATATAATTACGATAACTACATACTCCCGTACTCGTAATCAGTGATAATCATCATCCTTATCAAATTACAATGTCGTTTATTAGTAACGATCGAACCTCGATAACCAGCTTGCGGTATCGTATTCTTAGAGGCAATTACATCACTATATTTCAACGTTTGTAAAATTTTCTTATGAAACAGCGTGCACTAATAAAGCAGTTATCCGCAATTAGAAGTGTGTTAGTTAATTGCTCTGTTACTGTGACATTTTAAGTTTTTTAATTGTTCCAGAACATTTAAAAGTAAAAACCTTGATTCGATCGAGTGGAAATGGATAACAGTTCTTTCATTTTCTTGAGCGATGGATCTCAAGTTTGTCTACACTTCAACAAAAATACAGACGAGGTATGTGTTGGACCTAGCATGTAATGTATTTTTTCTCATTTCAGAAATTATTTCTCGATAAAATACATTTTAAGCGTCTTAAACGTACTGTTGGGAAATTTGTGTTTTCCACAGTCACTTTATTCACCAAAGTTTATACTATGGCCGTACCAGGAATTTAGACCCTTCAAGAAAGACTTGGCTGGCTGAAATAATTGAACTCGGCCTTTCTTAAAAAAAAAACATAAACAAAACTGCATAAACTTTCAAATACAGAAGGTATTTCTATTGAAGCCATACGAATATTATTATAAATTCTACGCTTTGTCATAATTATTTAAATAAATAACAACAAAATGGTAACTATATGCTGTTTCTTCAGCCACTACCTTTATTTCATTTACTGTCCTTTGTTCCGAACTTAAAGAAATAAACGTAAAGAACTATAGCAATAAAAAAATAAAAGAATAAAAAAAATACGAAATTCCGAGTGGAATTTCTCCAGTGTATTGTGGCGCCATCTACCGAGGACCGACTGAACCATGCAGAAGAAGTTTCCAAATTGGTCCAGCCATTCACCACCAGATACGATGTCGTATACATTCCGAAAAACCAGATATTTCGCAATTTCAAACTACCAGGAGGCGCCATCCCTCGGTAACCGGGTGAACCAATCATACATTTAGTCACATCGATATATATGTAACTAGAAATCTCGCTATCCTACTATAAATGAAGTGGATGACGTTGTAATCTGTTATTGGTAATGTAGATCACCTGACGAAATAAAATACGGTCGATAATATAGAACGTCTTTATCATTTTATTTACCCAAAAAATTGAATCGACAAAAATTACTGGAATATAGTCCTTTGAATTGCAGGTACATATACGGATTAAACGAAGGAAATGGAAAGGGCAAATATACAACGTACGACATTTATTCTCTCGTTTCCCTTAAATCGATATCCTACGGTACAGGTAGATACAGAGGATCCCATAAAGGTACATGAATCTCCATGAATCCAGAAAATTCGAGGACATATATCAGCGTACCCTCCCTCTCATCCCTCCAATTCCATACTGTTCTGTGCGTGTACAACTGAGCATACGTGTATGTGCGTATCCATGCCGCGTTCCTTTCACTGTATTATCCCTCGGATTCACGCCACGTCGTATCCTTTCGCGCGTTTCAATCTTTCATTCGTACGTCACTCTCGTCTCCCTTTTGCGTCAAATCTCCTGCTCCTATCTCTCGTTTTTTAAACGAAACGCGGTACTCGAGGCGCACAACTGTCCCCGGAAAGAAGAAGACCGACCGACCGTTCTATAAGTCATCTCGAATTTGGTGTCAATGTACAATAAACTTTAATCTCGCCCGCCTCTTTTTTCCTTCTGTTCTTCCCATAAAAACTTCCACGAATGGTTTCCGTTTAAATCGTCGAACGGAGAAACACGATATTTACAGTGTCAACGGTCGAACGGTGATTCCCAACGAATCGAGAAATGAAATAATTCGTTCAAGTTCATTTAAATCACGCCCTGTAAATCGTTCGGCCGATCTTCGAAGAGAATCGACGGCTCTGTTAAAATTTTCAACTCTCGAATTTCTCCGTCGATCGGTTCGATCGACGTTTCGCGCGGCAGAGACGCTTGTCTCGCAGTCGAACGTCCCGGAAGCCTCTTCTTTCAATAAAAACCAGTCCTCGAACAACGCTCAGTCGCATTCTATATATGTATATACATACACATCGACGCACAATCGTGGTGGTGGTCCTACGCGAGATTCGTCTCCTTCTCACGTGATATGCCACGGGTTCGTGTCATTCTCTTGACAACGAGGTTCGACATGTCCACGCGTGGAACCCTACGTCTCTCCTCTATCCGAAGTTCAACTCGTGATTTGATTGCAACATCAATCTTCTTTCAAATAATATATCCCGGGCTGATATTCCGTACCGGAGGCTTTATCGTAAAATCCATCGGATAATTTGGTTCGTGCTTCACGGACTGCGTTTTATAAAGTTACAAAAGCGACGAAAGACCGAAGAGTATCGAAGGGTGCCACGAAACAATAGATTCGAATTTACCGATTCTTAGAGCAAGATCCAACAACCAGTTAACGAGCGCCACCTTCCAATATCTCTTTTATTTTACAATGGCCTATGCGCTCGAACTGCGTGTAATTACTCACAGGACCGTTTCAGATGTTTTCCTTCTCGAGAAATACAATCGCCTCGGTTCTTCCGCATTGTTTCAGTTTCACTTTCTAAATTGTATGTCCTTAATGTCACTTATCAAATATTGTCATGATTCGCTGTTTTGCCTAGTGCTTCACGATGAACCAAGATATGGCCGACATTGTTTAAATATCTAAATAAAGAGACTAAAGCGTAATATGTTTAAGATATTAGTGAAAAGGGGTCGGACAGTTTTCTAGGTCTTCACGGGTTGTGCCCCGCCTTCAATCCCGTAGAAAAAATATTATTCCACCGTGTTTCCGCTGAATCCTCTGAATGGCGAAGTTACAGTTCCCTTTTTACGAAAGCATTCCAGCTCTTACATTAATCCCGTAAAGGGTGCACCGTCAAGTGTCCCGTCTAATTCTTGACGGAAGTTTCCTTCGAAACGATCGAATCCTCCTATAAATCTTGGTGCTTCGCTTCTGATTCCATCGAGAAAGGAGTTCCCCCCGGAAAACAGAGATCCTTTTCCTTCGAGGAAAGCATTCCGATTTCGAGGACCGCTTTGAATCGAAGGGCTCGTTTCATGCGAATATTTCGCTCGATCGTGGTAAAAATTCGTGAAACGACGGCCTCGAGCCGAGGTTGAGTGCTACTACGAGTGAAAATCAATTCCGATTTTCAAAGATCTCCGCTTCGCCTAGGTAGAAACGATTTTCTAGTTTCAAGTAAAAGTTGATATTCGAATCTCGGCTGAACCGAAAGAGAAGAATTTCAAGTTCGATTTCTTACGAAGAGAAAAATATGGAGAGGAAAATAAGAGGTCACGAGTGGTGGTTTCGACTTTCAAATTTTAAATTATAGCTGTCGTCCAAAAGTACAGCTTCCTTCGGTTAGAATGCGTTAAAACCACCTCTTCCCTCCTCCCTTTAATATTCAATTTCGAGCTAACGAAGAGTTGCAAAGATAGTGAGAGCATTTATAAAACCCAGCTATTCGATTTGGAATATCGAATGGTCGACGTGCGATCAACTAAACTAAACAGGGGATCAGTTTCCTCCCGCTGGATCGTAAAGTCCATTCCGACGACGCTGTATAAAATGCACGTATAAGGGTTGTTGTATATAATCGACGGGGGGCACAGGTGGCGGTCGACAGTCCCGTATTATCGTGTTCCGCTCCACACGTCCGCCCTCTTGCTTTCGTATTTTCATATTTCCGTATTTTCCGTTCTCGGGGCAAATTTAACGAACGGGTTACGTAACTCGAACAGATAAACGTAAGGCGCCGCGATAACGGAAGTCTCGACCGCAATTTCTTTCAAATTCTTTAACGCGTCGCGTGCTCTCCCCTCCAAGGCTGCTCACGAGCTATTTTTCGTAGCGCGTCCATCCTCGTTCCATCGACTTTTATCGTAGCTCGAATACCCCGCATGCGATTCCTACCGTTCGATTATTCTCGATGGATCTGCGGTCGAAGACATTGGAATTATAGATAGTTATTATACATGCATATTCACGGTTACTTCACGGTTTCACGAACGAAAATATATTTGACACCGCGATTCGATTCCCCTTATACTTTCTCTTGGAATGGAAAATCTTCTTGTCTCATTTCCATTCGAAAATCGTAATCCCTTTGTGTAGCTATTCACTATTTTCAAGCATTCAGACATACATACCTACTTTGACCCCGTCAGAGCACAAATGGAGGCGAAAAGGAAACGACCGAGACTTCTAAGATCGTGAGACAACGTTCGTTCGATAGTTGACAGGAGCTCGGTTGATCGTCGATCGACGAACAGACGACAGGAAGAGGGATTAGGACTGTGCTCTGACGCCGATCAAATTACAAGCCGAGGAAAGGTCCGTAGACGGGCTGACAGGGCTCGGTTCACGTTGGCGCAGCGCCAGGGAGTCGTTGGAAATTGCTCACAGACTTCGCGTATAGCCTATTGTCAACGGAACAGACCGCTACACATTGGGCAAGATCAAGGATCTACGGTAGACTTCGTCGATCTATTTCATCGAGATCGTTCGCCGATTTGTTTCCACGAGGCCGTTCCCCGCCGCAAGCCCTGCCGTCCGTCGTTGCGCCGTCGTGGAGTTTGTTGAAATCGTCGACGTCTTCTCCGTACCAGCGCCCGTTGTCGTCAGTCTCTTCTGAGAACGTAGAAACAGACAAATCGTTTGGGCAACAAGTCTCAAATGCCGATATGCACTACTTCCTACATTCGCCACTAGAGGTCTAGCAAGTTTGACACCTTTCCCGCAACTACCTGAAGCCTTCCTCGTTCGTACATATACGTCCTTAACCGACCATCGAATATCCCTATGTCTAAGACAGGGTCTGCTATGTAGCTTTACTGACAAGTACACTAGCAGGCCCAGAACGAAACGTCCCTCTCCTTTCCTTTTCTCGCTTTCAGTCACGAGATCGCCGCCAGACTAAGTAACCTTTAATCCGTAGAATCATTCAGACAACCAACACCTTCCACGATGCGAGCAATCGACAACTCACGCGACGTCAACGAACGAAAGTCCGGTCAATTTGTTCCTCGTCCGAAGGTCCCAATAACTTCCAGCAAATCCTCTCGATTCATCGGCGAAAATATCTCGAGCGGAGAAACGGACGCGATCGACAAGGTACAGCAGAATTTTATGTTCGGCACGCCAGCCGAACTTTCGCAATCAAACCAAGGATCACGTAAGGTCCGCCGCCTCTCCGCGCTTCGCCGCGCCATCTCACGCCGAACGGATACTTACCTACCATTCATCGCATCGGTCACTTCCGGCCGATCCACCGACGTCTCGACCGAGTCCAAGCACGTCTCGTCAACGGATCCCCCGAAATTGCGGCACGTAAAGGCACTGCGGGATGCCCGGAATTACTTCCAATTCGAGTTGTCTTTCGAGCTGCAGCAGCTGTTTCGCCTCCGCTCTTAAATACCGCGTACTCTTCCCTCGATCTCGCGGTGCAGTCGGTTCGGAGGCCAAAACTACACGTTAGCACGACGCGATGGGAAGCTGACGAAGAGAACCGAATCGCTTAATTCGATTTCGTTTCCACGGAATTCGGTTTCACGATTGTAATTGCACCTCGCGTTTCACGTTGCTTGCTATGATTTTTCATGGAACGTCGATTGAATTTCCTTCGTGAAATATGATCGAGTAAAATCGGGACCACTTCTGCACCGTTAGTCTGGACTTTAGACTTAAAACGAGCTAGGAACGATTCGAACAGAAATCGACGATACTGTGAACCTGGTCAACAGATATTTGGTAGGCAAAAACCGAAAGATTCTGACAGAAAGGATCTTTAAAAAGATGTACCTACCCTCGAGAGTGATAGAGACAGACGGACCACGATGGATCAATGTGGAGTAAAGCCTTAACCCCTTGCCCAATGATTTCCTTGACGTCTGGAGTCTCCCGGTTTATATTGTTATCGATAGTCTCCCAGAAATGGAAGGAATTCTGCACTTATCGCACTGGCTCGATGTTATAGGGCAGTGATGGCGAACCTTTTTGAGAAGTAGGTCAAACTTTGTTAATTCTTTTTCTCAATACTAGCCCGTGGGTCACTAAGTCAGTGGTATCATGGAAAGGAGGGGGTTGGTAAAAAGAGTAATATTTTCGATTATCTGTTTTCTCTTTTATGATATAAAAAATAAGTTTATAAAAATCAACGCATGGGTCATTTAAAAAGCCCTCGTGGGTCAGTGTCTGACCCGCGGGTCATAGGTTCGCCACCACTCTTATAGGGCAATGGGTTAAGGAGGTAACTAACTAAATGATACCACTGTCATTCGAGTACAAAAGCTCGAGTACACAAATTTCTATCTATCTACATACAATCTTGAAAATCTTGTTTGCACAACGTGCGTGTAAGCTTCGGAAAAGGACTAAAAATTCGAACACACTGGAGAATGGAAAGGAAGAGAAACAGTCACGGACGAACGGTCCTGGCGAGTTCCGAGTCCCGAATTAGCGGTTAAGAAACTCCGTGACGTTTCGCGCGTCGAGAGTCACAGTTCGGCGTGATTTACTCGTGCGTTCCACTCGGCTACTCACTGGAAAACTTTTATACGCGATCCAACGGCCGGATCCAATCCCGCGGGAAGTTTTCTGCCGGTAAGTTTCGAGGAACGGCCTTAACTCCTGCACCCGTCAGAAGAAACGCGCAATCGACTCGACTCGATTCGGAGCATCGTTACGAGGGCCACGTCCACGGACCCCCGAGTCCATTCAATCGCGTCAATTTTTCGGATCTTTATACGAGCCACTCGGTCTTCGCGATTCGTATCCAGGGTTTATTATCCGTAGCCACGGATCTATCGCCCCGTTAACTTTACCACCGAGGGACATGAGTGACATTCCGACTGGATTTGATTTATCGGAAAATTAGTCGAGAGCTTGCTTGCGTTCGTTGAAACCCACAACCGGCGACTATTTTTGCTCCAGAAACGGTACTACTAGGGACATTTTTCCCCAATATCGAGTTGAAAAGATTGCAAGGTTACCTCGACGAAAAGAAGAGTTTTCTATCGTTTTATTCATTTCAAGACACGCAGCTTTACCGACATTTCACCCTGATCCAAGAGCTAAGCCAAGAACTCTGTGTCCTTCTAACGGCGTTTCAATCTAACGCAGATCTAATTTCGGAACTTCTCAATCCTCTTAAGAGTATTTAACCCAGAACTAATCCGAAACTTCTGTGTCCCTTCAACGGCATTTCTACCCTCCGCCCAACTCTAATTCGAAACAGCTTCACGGTATTAAATACACTTGGTCCGAGTAACAAAATTAACTACAGATAGGTGCAGATAATTGAAATTCACCATTTTCATCTGGCACACCGTACTCGAGAGAAAATATCGCGACATACATTATACATATGAAAGGTTCAGAAGTGAATCGGTGTAAGTCATTTTTTCATTAAAAATGATTTATACCGTATACATCCACTTTCATTGTTTATTTTATACACAACCGGTTTCATACGTAAGTATTCTATACATATGAATAATTTTTAATTCGTTCATAGCATATATTACTTTTTACAGTTCATTTTCTGAACGGTTATCTCTGTTAACTTACCTTGTGGCTTACACTGATTAGCTTCTGAGCCCTCCGTATGTGTTTATTATATTTAACGTTTCGTCCTAACAGTCTCATACGCAATTTCTTCCATAAAAAAGTTAAACACCCCGCGAGCAAACCGGTCTGCCGAAACGTATAAGAGCGTCCCTCTCGAATTTCAAAGCGGGAAATTCTAGACACACCGAGAGCTACACGTACCGGCTTGCCCATCCAATCACCTTAAAATTCGATCGCTCAGCACCGAGGCACCGCAAACTTTCATCCGGAAATTAGTTCACGTTGGCTCGATGTTAATTCACGGATAGATTCAATTAAATATCGAGGAGCAACTCCGCCGGAAAGCTTCGGCAAGCTCGGCAGACTTGGCCGGAGTCGCCCGCGTGGAATTTAATAAAACGCGATCGAGCTCACCTCAGCTTCGTTCTCTTTGTAGGACCAGAAGTCAATTTGCCTGAGTGCTTCAAGCTCGTTCTCCAGCGGGTCAGTGGTATTGCCTTTCGTCGAACTCGTTCGTAGACCGGCGGCGTCCTTTTTCCACGCGTAGATGGGTCGTTCTAGACCCACCTGGACCTGATTACCCGAACGTTCCTGATCTTCCGTTCCTGGCCTCCCATTTTCATTTCTTCCATCTTCATCGGTCTTCCTCCACTCGTTACCGGCGTATCTCGACGAGGAGACCGCGGACACCGCTACGAACGCGTTCTTCGACTTCGCTGAGGCGGCGTCCGCCGTTGTACCTGGCTTCGAAATCGGCATGGCAGTCACCCTATGATAGGCAAACTGCTTCCACTTGGACGGCCAGCTCCCCGTGCTTGATTTCCCGTAGCTCCACGCGTCGTTGATCTTCTGCTGCCAAGGGGACAGCTCGTTGCTCTTCGAACTCCAGCCGTTTTGATCGGTCGTCTTCCTCGGCCACGTGTCTCCAACGTCCTCCTTTACCTTGATCGGCCAAGAGTCTCCGTTCGATTTCGAGACGTCGTCGTTGGTCTTGGACGTCCACGACTTGTTAGCCCTGGTCGACCATGATCCGCCGTTCCCCTTTCCAGGCCACGAATCGTTGTCCCCGATCTTAGACGTCCACGACGAATCGGGTTTCGACAACCATTCCCCGCCCTCCTTAATTTTCGACGACTTCGCAAACCACGAACCTGGTTTCCCGACTTTCCACGGCTCGACGACGTTCTTTTCGTCGGGCCAGAGACCTGACTCGCTACGATCCATCCAAGAGTCGTTCACTTTCTCCGACCATGATCCTTTTCCGGACCATTTAGCATCTGTGCTCGATCTACCGATGGTCTTTGACCACCTACGGGAAGAGTCGTCGTTGTGATCGTCGTCGTCGTTGTCATCGTTATCCTCGTTATCGTCGTGGTCGGGGAGCTCGGCCGATTTAATCTGGTAGGGCTTCCACGTCGATTGATCCGCCGACATCACCCAGGCGCCCACCGATTGAATCTTAGGCAAGCTTGCCTCGTTCGTCCACGAGCTTTTTTTATCATCGTGTTTCCTTCTCCAGGCGTCGTCGTCTTGCATACTTTCCGACTTGATCCAATCCTTCGACTGTTTCGATTCCGCGAGGATCGCCCATGGTTTCGACTCGCCGGATTTAATCTTGTAATCGTTAAGGTTGCTTCTGTCGCCGACCGATTTGTAACTGGACGCTTCCGATTCCTGGACTTTCTCCTCTCTCGGGGATTCTTTCGATCCGAACAACCTGTTCTGCTTCTCCTCTTTCAGTTTTCCCTCCCCGTTCGATTTCTCGGTCTCTTCCTTGGACCACGCGCCGTTCTCTTGCTTGTCCAGCCCCAATTTCTTCACCAGCTCTGCGTTCGGATTGTACGACTTGCCGTTCTCGTCTTTCGGCCACGGTTTCGCACCCGGAAGCTTGTGAGGCCATGTGGCCGGGTCCGAGGTTAAACTGTTCCATGTTTTCATCGTGATCTGAGGAAGAACGACCTTCTCTTTGGCCTCTTGCTTCATCGACGACCTGTTCGGGTCGGTGCGGTTCACGGTTTTTCCCCAACTACCGTTCGACTGATCGCGATCGTACACTATTAAGGACCTTTCGCCCTGATGCCAAGGCGGGGACAGCTTCGCGGCATTTTCTACCGGCCAGGCGGACCTGTCGCGAAAAAGTTCAGCTGATTCGCATAAAAATGTAAGTTCAAGTTCTTTCGGGCAATTTTCAAACTGGCAATTTTTATTTAAAAATTACATCAATGTATGGTCGGTGTTAAAGTGAATGTCACTTGAACTGTTCAGAGACTAGCAAAGGAATCAAATCAATGCTACCTACAGGGAGAACTACGAATCGTGATTAATAGAGATTACTAATAGTTATTAGCAGTCCGAACGAAAATGTTTTTATCGGGTATAGCATTGTTTGAAGAGAGCTTTAACGTGATTATAGCAAATTTGTTGTCAACTCTTTTTTTTTCACGATTTTTCAAGGTCACCTTCAATTTTTTGCAAATACACCTATCATTTTTTTACGCCTATCTGTTAGAGGATTTCAAGACGAATTCGGTAAGTATCATAACATAACATGTTACTTTTTTTTTCATCTAGGTCGAGAAAAGATTAAAGAAATATTCGAACTGTAATATTACAAAGAGTATGCTATGCCATTGTACGCGTTCGAAACGATAATATTCAAAGTGGACATAGTTATTGCCCCACCCTGTATATTTCAGTTTTTGAACCGAGAAAAGGTAAACGAACCCACCTGTTTCTGTCCCAAGAATGATGCATCCGTGGTTGCTGGGAGATCTCAGGTTCCCTGTCTCCTTCCTCGTCGTCTTCCTCGTTGATCAACGGTGACCAGTAGCTTTTCTCAACGGGCAGGAATTTACCTCGTTGTGTCCAATACGTTTCGTCGTTCGACGACTGCCTCCAGGGCCATTTTTCCGAAGCGATCGGCAGCAAAGGACGTTCTTCCATTCTCCGAGGCGGGCTGTATCTGTAGGAGACGTCGGGCCAGCTTTTGCTCGACGAGAAATCGCGCGACGGTGGCTCGTAGTCCGGGTTGTCAGCCTGTACGTTGAAATCGCTCGGATAATCGTCGTCTTGTCTACGTAGAAAGTTTCGGGACACAGGAGGCAGCTGATTGTATCGCAGCCGTTGGTACGATTCGGCGGCGTCGTAATCTGGTATGCGAATCGGTACTGCAAAGATAATTTGAATGGCAACAGTGCATGTGAACTCATCGTTACCAAAACTCCAGGCTTAACGAGACGAAATAGAATGTCTTTGGAAGTCTTTGCCTGGAACTGAAGATTTTCTAACAATAAGATACTAAATACAGGCCCAATTAATAGAACTTGCACTTTGGCGAATAATTGGAACGACAAAATTGACATTTTCGCGCCTAACATAAATACATTTATGACTGAATTTAACACAGTGTTCTCTATGATAGGGTAACATAGTTATTTTTATCATTATTAGGTTAAGTACCACTGTACTTTTATATCTAACTGAATTCTATTCTTATAATTGTTATATCTCATTTATTGTATTAGTGTGTCGTAACGTTTTAAATCGAATATTGTAAAAATGGGTTCTCACCCGTATGAATTAAATTAAATTATATGATTTACCTGCCGGTCTGCCGTAGACGTTCACCAATTCTCTGGGATCATCAACGGGGCCATTCTCGAGACCGTCGATTTTACCGAACACAGGCTTCCTCTCGGTGGAGAATTGCTTCGGGTTGCTTTTCGGCCTGTTCCGTTCGATCAGATCCCGAAAGGATGGTCGGTTCCTGGAATTCTGTGTCGAGTATCGCGAGTCCGTTGCTTTCCTAGGCGACTCCTGCTGTAGATCATGCTGCCAGGTCGGACCAAACAGCCTCTCCGCGACTAGACGCCACTGAACCGGCGTCGTTTGCCACGGCGTCTCGGTGGTGGTCAACAAAGGAGGCGTCGCTGGGACCGGCGTCAACGTAGTCGTGGAAAAACGGTGCCTCGGTGTTTTTTTCTTCTTTTTCAGCTTCTTTCGCGATTTCCTAGAGCCCGACGAGGATTCTGTCGTCGGCAGGAATAACGTGGACGTGGAATCGTACGTGCGTTTAACGGCGCTGTCCTTCACGAATTTGTCCACTGATCGTAATCACAGAAACGGTACAAACGTTACAATACGATTTACCTACATTTTTTGCCTCTATTCTCATATACATACAGTGAGAGTCAAAAGTGAGTGTACACTTTGAAAGTAGGGGATTCATTCATATTTATTTCTCTCGCTTTAGAATCTAACATTTCGCATAGATGCTCTATTACATTGGCTGATTGAAAGTGTTTTCCAGCAAACAATTTTTCACCACCTATATACATATTTTGGGTCATGAATTCTGCTTCACGCTTGCAGCTGAATATGATTTTGAAATATTTAAATATCCAGATCTGTCCATGGAACTATGAATAAAAACCAACTGCCCCATTCACCATGTTTAAGCAAATTTTGTGGTTATAGCTCCGAATTTCTTTTTCTCGGATATGTTGGCTGTTTATTTATCCTGAAACGTTAAAAAAAATCGTACCCAACTGTATTACTATCATGATCAATAGCAAGATGCTACAGAAGTATTACCACGAACCTCACGTTTTGTAAGGTGTACACTTAGTTTTGACTCTGACTGTAGGTGCTGGCGGGAAATTAATTATTCGAAACGATCCCGAGTGGATTTAGTTGCCCTTCGAGATGTCAGTCGAGTCGAGTGTCAATTTATTTTTCTTAAAAGATGATACCACCATTGTTGTGCTGGACGCAAGCACTCGCGAGCGGCATCCATTCGTCAACGGCAGCAAATGGCTATTAGTAAAGCGGCGTTGTTCTTGTAATGGAGATTAAGACGACGCAGCGCGCAAAGCTCCTTTATACACTGTTCTCTCACCGGAGCCCCGATGCACCGACTAACTTGTTCTCGGATTATTCACTGTCCTCGTGTAAATATTACCCGCCTCGGGCAACACGCGTTAATTACGCAATTAACAGGGAAACTATTCTCGAAATGGCTCGCGAGGAATCAACAAATAGGTCCGCTTTGATCTTCCGTTCTCGCGTGTATTTCGGTGACCTCCATTATTCTCTTATTCATATTTTGTACAGTCTGTATTCACTGTATTTAATAAATGTTTCATTATTTATTTTTTTATTTTTGTATTACTATTTTAATTTATTTACTTGTATATATTTTATTTCTTTCTTCTTATCTAATTTTGTTATCTATCACTATTTTGTTTTTTAAATTATTATTATCGTAGATAGATAAATTAACCAATGAGAAAGGAAACAATGTCTCGTATTTTCTTTTTTTTTTTTTTTTTTGCCTCCGAACGGTTTTTCTGGTCTTCGGATCAAAATTGCAAGCAGCAGATACGTGGAGCGCGTTGTTCGCGCGGCCGGAAGTGATCGAATGAGGAAACGTCTGGGTAAAAAAAAAGAGTCTCTGAGGGAGAACGGTGGATTGAAACCGACGAATCCGAGCGGAGAACGCCTCGAAGCGAATTACATTGATTTCCTAGTAATTATCGGGGAATAATGGAAACCCCATCCGCCTAAAACGTTCGATCCTGAGACTGTATTGAACTCCCGAGTCAACTCGAAAGCGATTAGCCCCTCCGACCGTTCCGGTATTTCGCGAAACGTCTTTTTCCTTGTAACAGTCGATTCGAATCTTCGAGCTCTGCAACACTTACGTTAAAAAATTGATCTGCCTTCGAACGGTCTCCTACCCATCGATTTGCTACGTCTCCGATCTGGAACTCAACGTTTTTCTAATCTGCCGAACAATCACTTTTCTGAAAATGTGATAACTCCAACCGGCGAATTGAAATACTTGTTGCTCCGCGAGTTGTTTCTGTCTTACTCGCCGGTACATTATGCAGCATTCGTTAATGCAACGTACTTCTATGCGACACGAACATTAACAAACCAGTTCCACCGCGGTCGCAACAGGTACCCCTCATTCTAATGACTTCGTACCGTAGCAAAGTCTGCCGATGCAGTTTCCTTGGTGGTAAATCTTAACGCTCGTGGAAACGTTTTTTTGTATTTAATTTTTTCGAAATAACGTTAAGTCAGTTTGAATCCGACGCGTGTTTCCGTACTGTTATTCTATGGGGGAATCGATAATCAACGAATTCTGGCGAAGCGGTTCGATGTCTCGCTTCCCAAGCAAACGAACACCTTGCAATCGAGTTGCATTACCAGCGGTTGTTTGAAACACGAGGGCAACTGAATCCATGAATGCGATCGACGATTAATGGAAACTGAATTATTTACCGAAATTCCATGCCAGCGAACTATCGTGCTCCGGCATTTCTCTCTATACAGTAAATTTTCGATGAATGTTCAAAGGCAATGTCACTGACAAGTAAAGGTCCTCAGGTGTAACGCTTGACTTTTTAATGAGGTTTAGCACAGTGATAGAGCCTGAAATTGAAGCCAATGATGTTTGCTGCAACCATACATGGTCATTACTTCATGAAATATTTAATGTTCAGTGCCGAGTAGCCTTCAAACACTCATAGAGGATTTACTGTATGTAGCTAAACACACATACTAGCAGAGATGGGCAAATTCATTATTTAGATAAAGAGTTTCGAATAACGAATAAAAGATAAAAAACAGTATTTCGCCATTTTTATTTAGTTACATTTGGAAATTCTAAATTTTATAATAAAACCATATTATTTCTTAAATGAGTAGCTATATTGGCAAACAATTATTTATTCTCAATAATTGTTTAAAGACAAAGATGACGATTTTAAATACTGCTGCTTTTCGCAATATATTATTCGAATGAAATTGTGCCCAACTCTGCATACTAGTACATCGAAAACGGTACTCACGCAGAAGTTTCTGCAAGCTGCTCAACTCATCCACCAGCTTCGCCCACACTTTTACGAAATTCTCCACTCGAGCGTCCTCTCGATCCTACCCGAAAGCGAATCGACACTTGAATCTACGGTCTACTAAATAATTATAGACACACCGACGACATTAACAAATCGTCGATATGCGAAACGCGGAGCCGCTTAACGAACGTTTTACCAGTGAGTTTTCGAAACGACAAGCCGAGCGAGAATTTTTCACCCGTTCCGCGTCGCCGCTCCGCGTTTTCCCCTCGTTTTTCCGCTCGAACGTGTTCCGCGAAATACACCGCGACGCCGGAAATTTCCCGAGCCGCGACTCGACGATCATTAACGACCATGGAGACTGGTGCACGCAACGACGTTACCTCGTGGATTCGGATCCAGTCGCGGCAGTTCGAACAACTTCAGTCCGATCTATCTTAGAATTCTTAAATTTATCGAATCCTGAAATCAGCCAATAAATTCACGGATCTGATTGACTTTTTCAGTGGCTCTATTGAATACCTTAACCCCTTGCCTTTCAAGACCGAGTCAGACTCGTGGTGACAATATCAAAATGGATTCAACAAACAGAAATATTATTCATTTTCTTTGAGTCAAAGTGAAATACTACTTTTCTGATATTAATATTTAACTTTTAGAGTAAATGTACAATTGCAATAAGTACACGACTTCCTTTTGTTTCTGGGGAATTATTGATGATAAATTAATTCTGGAGACTGCAAACATCAAGAACATCATAGGGCTTGCCCTATTGATTTTCAACCCCTTATAAATTTCTTTGTTATCCGAAGCCGAGCCTCTGCTTGGCTTCTTTTTACTATGTTTTGAATTGATTCCAGGAGACCACGACCACCATTGTTCGTGTCGCGTTCATCAAAGAATCACTGTACATTTACCTAATTTGTCAGAATAGTAGTATTCTGATTGCTCAATAACCGTGAATATGTTGATTGCCCACGCAAGGGTTAAGAACCATGCTGCTCGTTGAATTTTCGAATATGCTCGTGTGATTCTGGGTTAGCATTCCCGGTAACTTCCGTCAAAGGAGTCTAAGGATTGGAGGCAATTGGTCGTTACGCGTCTTCTGGGTCAGAGGAGTGCATTTGTTCTGGAACACCGTGTTCCAGGAATTGGTTTATGGCATCGACGAGGCGAGCGAGGAGTTGTAAAGACTTTGTCCTGCACATTTGGTCGCCAAATGTGCACGGTACGATATTATTGTATACTATCAGCAGTTTTTAGTCACCCTCGCGCCAAATTAGTTAACGGTCCATGTCATAAACCAGGGCTTTCCGAAGGGTATCGGGACGCTGTTGTTCGCGCTTCGGCTCGCAGGGAGCCTCGCGTACGGTACCTGGAGGAAAGTCCCCAAGGTTGCCAAACTGTCGTCCACCTTAGCGGGCATTTTACATTTCCACCCCCACGAAGTGGTGCGCTGAGAGCGGACTGTGAGAGTGGGGGGCAAGGCGCTTCACCGAGGAGGCCTTCAGTCTTACAAACTTGTATCAGATTCAATCAGGACTCCAAGAGAGAAAGATCAATCTCATTTTGAACAGTCAGTGTGACTGATAGAACCAAACTGGTGCTTGTATGTGTACAAGTCAGTCTTGGTTTCTTGAGCAGGGACAGCCCCTGAATATTCACGCGTCCAAGTTTTGTTACATATTAAATACAGTCCACTATTTTTGTTGAACCAAGTTCCTCATTTACTGTCCGAGTTTGTGTAACCATTCGGTACGTTCTACATTCGGTGCATCTCCAACATTCGGAATCATTGCGGGCGCGAACAGCATTTTTCGAGTCGAACATAAAAGCCCGAAAAAAAGAATCGAACAAAATCGGCCGTTGACAGAGAGGATCTCGTCCTTGGAAGAGAATTCCCCGCGGTCGAAAGTGTCGAACGGTGTCACTGGGAGGAAGAGCACGAGCGAGCACCGTTTTCCGAATGCCGTCCTTCGTAATTTCCGGGCGAGTCAACCCTCTCTGTTATTTCGCGTCGAACCTCTCCACCCTCGTGCCGGTAATCGTAAATCAAGGGAATTAAGATTAACAGCTTCGTTTCGTGTTCCCGACACTCAGTTTTTCCTGGTTCCGCTGCAGCACCCGGAAAATCCTTGCTCGGGATGCACTTCCGGAAAATCTACGCCTTCTCCTGGTTCTCTTAATGCCGATCGTCTAGCTCTGGGCCCTTTAATGAATATTAATCTAGCTCTTGTGGCTGACACAATGGACTACCTCCGTTCCCTTTCTGCGTCCAATAAAAACCAACAGAGGTTCCACAAATATTTCACTCGTGGACTGAAGTCTTCGTGTGTCTTGTAAATGATCCCTCGATGAGTGCGACACAAGCAACGGCGTTATTCCCACCACTAGAGGAGTCCCCCTGTGGAACCAATCAAAACAGAGTAAACAGAAGCTAAGCAGAGACTCGGTTTCTGGCAAAAAACAAATTTATGAGGGGCTGAAAACCTTTCCGCCTTGCCATGAATACTCCAAAGTGGACTCGAGTAGGTCGCACTCATCGAGGCCTTACCGTATATCATATTATATTTTACGGAACATTCTCCTATTACTCTCCTTTTATTCTCTTCCAGCGTAAGTAACTTTCGCGCTTGGCCGTCTTAATAAAAATCGACGCAGCTTCCTCTTCACGTCATACTCTGAGTATCCCCGGTCTGACTCTCTGTCTCTCGTCTATTATCTTTACTCCTCTGACATAAAAAGTCTCATGGTCGTTTCTTCTTTCTAGGTTTTTTCCCCGTTCATTCCAAAGCTCGTGTCTCCTCTGCGCGTTTACCCATGTAGAAACTGGCAACATCTTCCAATCATCGCTCCGCCATCCTTCGATGCAAATCTCCCTATGAACCGGTTGATCGAGCACAAATCAAAGTGAATCTCTGTTCCCTCGTCTCCGTGATTCTAATGAGATCCTACACGCTATCTGCCATTCTATTCCTCTTGCGACGGACTTCCTTCCATTTTCTCCCGTAACAAAGATCAACACACACCCTTCCACTCGATCTGGCAGACATTCTGTTCCTCCTACGACCTCTGCACCTTAGTTAGAGACCCTGTTCCCGTTCGTTCTCCGCGCAGAGGCATTCCCCTTTCGTAGACCCTTTAATGCAACGCCTCTTGGTCGCGGTGATTCAATAGCCGAGGCAATTGAGAGCGGCTGCGACTGCATACACGGGACAATTCGCCCGAAGAATATTGAATTAGCCGTGGAGAATGCGTCCCTTTGTGCGAGCTGCACATCCACGGCGATAAGCGCGCCAGGTAGCTAGCACGATAATGGACCGACGAAGCGTGAGACATTCCCGCGATGTCGCGTCGAAAGAACGAGTCCAATCTCCGACGACAGTGCTTTTAAGCTTGCTCGACCCCCTCGACGACTCGGCCGTCTTGTCGTCCTCGAGTATCGTCTCGTTGTCAGCTTTTTATTCGGATAAAGATTGAAGCTCTCTGGTCGCGGTAATTTCAGAATTCTGGATTTGCCAACGAATTCTGTAACTCTGTCAACATGTTTAATCACTCTCCGCCAGCATTAAAGAATTCGTTTCTTCGCATTGTCAATAATTAATTTTAACTATATCATTTATTTCCATTTTTATGTACGTCCATCTCTCATTGTAATAACTGTGTACTGAAGGGTATTTATCCCGTTGATAAATCATTACTATTATTATTATGACCAATTCCTATTGATACTCTTCAAGCTCCAACGATATCAATTTTACATTCCAATTTCCATTCAGAAGTTCCAACAACGCTGCTCCTCTATGTACGTATGTATTACTATGTATATATACCATTCTCGATCTCGAAGCGTAAAGTTTGCGCGACGAATTCCATTTCCGTCCCGTTGGCGCAATTAAGAGGGGAAGCATCCGCGGCAGCCAGGTCCGAGATGAAATTTCTTAGATGCCCGTTTAAGGTCCATCAAGAAGAGACGGGGCCGGAAGTCGTGACGAGAACGCAAGCTCCTTGTCCACGGATCCAATTGTCGCGGTAATTGCGGACTCGGTGGCTCAAGGCGCCATGTTAAAAATATCGAATTACCTGGGAGAATGCACCGTTTTGTGCGCCATCCTCGAGCAGGTAACGACGACAATGAAACCGAGACAGCTCGCGTGATTATCCGCCAGAGTTGGGCAGAATTTTATTCGAATAATACACAGTGAAAAGCAGCAGTCTCTAAGGGTGTCGTTTTGAACTTTAAACAGTTAATGAGATTAAATACTTATTCGACAAATGTCTATGCATTCATAAAGAAGTATTATCTTATTATAAAAATTGTAATTCTACGTTTTAACAATTAAAAATGATGAAATACTTTTTCTTATCTTTTATTCGTTATTCGAAACTTTTTATCTAGATAATTCGTTTGCCCATCTCTGTTATCCATCTCGTAGACGTCTCCTCAACTGTTCGTGGTTATTGTAGCAAAGTCTAGAAGGAATGATGACTCTTGTTTGGAATTTTTTCTAAAGTAATTAATTATTTCGCGATTGCTTCTCGATTCTAACCGTGGCCAAAAAGATCATTTTAATTCTCGACATGTTGTCTCCATGGTGAGCACGTATACCTATGCGTCAACCGTGATTCCTTTCCATTTCCGAGGTAGCATTTGGAACCCGTGTTTTGCGCGTGGACAGGGACAAATCGTTTCACAGTGGTCCCACCGGTCAGGAAAAGAGAAGCAAGGCATCGTCTCTCTATGATAAAGGGAAACACTCACCGGTGGTTAACCGGCCCGAAACCGGAACCAGCATTTGTCATCTTGCCGCGTTTTATTCTCTCGATCATTCTACGACAGCTCTATCATTTGTATACGACTCGGGCTCTCTCGTTTCTCCGGTTATTGTTCCTCGAACGGAACGTTTCGCGAATTTCTACGCCAGCAATCCACGAAAACCATTTTTATTCCCGGATTATTCGAGCGAGTGCACGAAACCCCCGACCACCCAGATCTGCGGAATTATAGGATGCATAAAATTCGAAATTTTATTCAAACTCCATTCGAGATCCACGGTCAGGAACGGTCGGATGTATCTTAAAAACCAGATGCTTTCGTCTTCGGTATAAAGACAGTCCAAGGTGTCGATTTCAATCACCGACCCTGGAGGATCAAAGTCTCGCCGCAGGTGGCTGGAAAGGCGCTTCCAGTTGGAGGGTTGCTCTACTCGTCGGTTATTGTTATTATTGACCCGAGAGGAGATACGCGATGATGGCCAATGCTCTCGAGTCGGGTCTATCGATTGCGGATCCGCAAGCCTTTCAGATCGATCACACAGAACCGGGGACACGTTGAATATATTTCCTCTTCATTCTTCTTGCTTTGTGCTACGTGCTCGACAAAAATTCTTTCGCACGCCTGGAAGAATCCTTTGATCGTGCGCGCTTCAATTCCACGGCTATGGCGCGTTTTTACATCTCCTTGGTACAGTTCACCGGTCAAGGGATCAGAAACTTCCTGTTCCTCCTTTGTCGCGATCGCAATTCTAATTGTCTAAACTCCGTTCCATGTAGGAATACCCTTTTTTCGGCCGATCTGCGCAGCCTCCACTAATGCCTAACCGATTCGGAGGCATCCGATTGCTTGTTGTAGCTCGTTATCTCTGCCGATCTTCTAGCAATTAACTATCTTAGATCACATGCACGAAAACTAAGTTTTTAGTTAAGGTACCTAATAATTGTAATTAGTGCAAAAAACGATCCGTTTCTTTAATTATCCCGATTCCGTCATTAAAAAGTACAGATTCAAGGAAGTGGAATCGATTAATTATTACAATTCTAGCTAGTCGGACTTACCCCGAGTTGGTCGTCGGACTTCAGATCCTTCGAGGCCGTTTCCTGCCTCTTGTCAAACTTCTTCGGGCTCTCCGACTCCTGCTCGGAGTATCGATTGTCCACAACGGTTTCACCTTCGCCGGAGGTTCTCTCGGAATACCCGGAATTCTCCAAATTTATCGACTGTAAACAGAAAGCTCTGTTCGTTGACCCTATCGATACGATATGGCAATATGCTTTAATTAGACTGGACATAAAAATTGACGTAAAGCAGCTGATAGAATCATCAGTAAACTAAAAGATCCGTAAATGAATCAAGAAGATTCGCTGATAAATCACTGAATTTTTCGAACTCTGAAAAATCTTCGTCGGCTTAATGTAATTTCCCGTGAAAACTCTTCCCAACGAGAGTCGACGGAAACTTGTTCGCCCATCAAGCGAAACGAAGAATGATGATTTCGTCCTGATTATGTCGGAAGCTTTTCCGATAAAAATAATAAAATTAGAAATGTGGTATAACGATAACCTTATGGAACTAAACACATCTAAATGTTACCTAATCAGATTCTGACGTAGAAAAAACCCTACTTATTTTCAATACATGATAATTAAAATTAAAATTAAAAAACTTCGACTCCTGTCACATCGTCATTTTATCGTAACGGTCGCAAGGCCTCGTCAAGAATAAGAAAGGTTCGCGTGGGTGTCTTGGAACGAACGATAACGATGGATGTCTCTGTTGTTCGAGTTCGACCCGCTCACCCTCACCCCATTCGGGCCGACGTTCCGTCTTCGAACCGCCTCGACGTCCTCGTTCAGTCGATTTAACGTGTCTTCCGGTCGCACTAGACTCTTCGGCACCTGTGTCTCGTTGCCCCCAACCAGGATCTCTCTCTGCGTGCTCAGCTCCTTCTTCACGGTGGGTACGCGTTTCGTTTTCGTTCTGCTTTCACGACCTTCCTTCCGCTCCTTTTTGTATTTCAGCAGCTCGGCGACCTGTACAGAAACGAGCATTCTTTCATTTTTCTCTGTATTTCTTTCTTTCGTTCTTACGAAAGAGGAGAAATTCAACGATGGAGACTAACCGCGTACCGAAATGAAATTCGAGGCCAGGATTCGCTCGATTTTATTCGTTAGTGGTTCCGGAGGTAGCGGATTGCACGTGGAAACGGGTTTAAAGACGGGGCAAAAAATGTTTAACGAAAATACGAGGGAAGCAACGAGCAGCGTGTGTTTGAGGGGGGTTCGTAAAATGCGATTCCCTCTTGACTCGGGCCAAGTTTGCGGAAGGACTTGGTTTCGCTGGGAGCCGAACGTTTCCTGGTTCCATAACGGAAAACAACAACGTTCGCGTACCGGGAAACATAATTGAAAAATTCAATTATAGAGGTCGAGAAAATTAAAAACGAGTTACAAGCTTTGTACAACAATTGAATTGAACGATGGCTCCTCGACGTGTGTCACGGTTCGATTATCGGCCTGAAATTTTAACGCGGTCTCACGACCGTTTCAATGGTAGCTCGCCCCGACGAACGAAATAAAGTTCGCCCTTTGGAAAAGTATGCTGTTCACCTACCAAATAAGGAACGCAATAAAAGTCTCCTCAACGATGCTAAAAGAAATCGCACGAAGGCGTTCGAATACGTAACGTCCGCAGCACGCGTCGAGGATACACTTCCGGAGACAGATAGTGCCTCTTTAAAAATTTAAACATCACCCTGAAGACGTTACAAATGGCTTTCCAATCGCGAAACAGCTCGGACTTCTGTCGATGCAAAGTACTTTCCGATAGTTCCACGGAACCTTCCCACCTGTATGTACACATATGTACATGTGTATATACCGATACACATTAGACGACAGAGGTGACTTTGTTTTTCGGTAGAATGGCCGGTAAGTCGAGTTACCTATTATAGACTTCCTTCCGTTCCGCTACCTTCGTCTTTTATTTCCCCTCCCAATCGCCTTTAAATTTCCGATAATGACGCGCGAACGGTGCCGCAGGCGAAGCTATCTCGGTTCACGAGCGAAGAATTTTATTTCAAATTAAACGGTATCCTGGCGTACTGTATCCCAGAGGTTCGAATCAATCGCATCGATAATCCTGGTACATAACGGGATTAAACGCGAACGTCACTACGACATTATCCTGGCTGGCGGCCAGCTTAACGGCACATAGAACGGGGAAACAAAGTAAGAGATAAGCCAGGGGGTAGGTCAGGGTTGGGCCGTGGTCGGGTCACGGTTCTCACCGCACACCCTCCCAACGAAACACTGGTCAAGGCTCCAGCAAACGTCTCCACGAAAATCAGGTCACCGGTACAACGCATGCATACCCGTTATTATCGATTGTCCACGTTCTGCCGTAACGAAACTGTCTGATTTTTTACTTCTCGATGAAACGAGTATTTCCAACCCGAATCTGGTAAGCACGGACACATATTCGGTCGAACTATACAGATAGAATGCAGTACAAACATGAAGAACCCTCCAGGTAGACTGTTAACACTAGAACTACGGATGATAAATGTATATTTACTTCGATCGATAAATAAACGTGAAAAACTTTTGAAAATTTAGAAATTTAGAAATTGACTAATTTCTTCACTTTGATATCATAATAAAAGGTGCAAAAGATCTGAGAAAATGTACTGTCATAACGTTTTATTCGCCGTTGTAAAAGTGTATTGACAAGTCATTTTGACTTGCTTGGTAGTTCTAGTGTTAATCTATCACCGTTACAAATAAAGCCCGCACATTTAGTTTCCTTGAAAAAGACAAAATTTGCTTGCTATAGCAATTCTTCTGTGAAACGAGAATTTCATCTAGGTGACACTTGTTTCTGAAAGAAGGACCGAGTCGAACACCACGGCGGACGAGAACACACTGTCGCGATCGTTCCCCGCTTGGTTCTCCGAACATGAAGCACAAAAACATTCACACTATTACTAGATACCTGTAGATTATACCGATGTCGTCACGAGATTATCAAATTTAGCTAATAAATTTTCTAACACCATTTTCATTGGCGACTCTACATCGTCTTTAAGATTTAACATTTTAACTTTGTAAATTCACAAATACAATACGCAATACTATAATTAAACTCATTAATATAATTCGTCAAAATTATGCCGACCGTCTCTATTGCTAGAAAAACACTACTAAAAATACGATCGGCATTGACATAATCCACCCTCTTTTCCCTCGCACTCACAACAAAATTATCCTCTCTCACTCTCTCTCACACATGCAACAAACAACCTCTTGTTATAAATAACTCAACACTTCGCAGCGGCAATGAACAAAAAACTGAAAATGATTCTACATTATAGAAAAAATCGGACCGATCAGTTTATAAATAAATAAAAATACCACGAACCTCTTGGTCGTACTTGTCGACGAGCTCGTCGGTGATCGCCTCGTTCGAGGCGATATCCTCGTCGGAATCGTTCACCGTGATCACCTCGTGCGAGTCGAAGTTCTTCCCGCCAGCCGGTTCGTCGTCGACGACCAACGCCGCCGCTACCGCCGACACGTTCGAATTCCTAGTGTCGTCCCTCGACATCGCTTCGTGCGACTCGGCGACGGCCTTCAATTCGTCCTCGTATTCGTCCTCGCCCGCGTAGTCCTTCTTCCCCTCCTCCTCTTCCTCCTCCTCCTCTTCCCCCTCTTCGTCCTCTTGCTCCTCCTCGTCCCTCTGGTCATTCACGGTCGGCTCGACCCGTTCCCGTTCACCAAGCGTTCGCGGGGCATGTCCTCGACCGACCGAATCCTCGGCGAGGCTGCTGCTGCTCGCCATCGCGGTTGCTGTAGCGTTCGTGTTCGTCTCCCAGGCGTTGGCAGCCTGGAACGAACCAATGGGAAACAAATACTTGGAAGGGTGATTAATTATTTCGTCGGTGTTATTGTTCAAAGACTTCTTGTTAGTTCACTTGACGCCCGGTTGAAAGGTTACGTGGGGAATGAACCCAACGTCGAGGAATGTCGCGAGATACATTATTTACGACCGCCTGTTCTCGATGTACAGTAATGACTAGATGAGTGCGACCACAGATGAGGTATAGGAGTAGACAGTTCATATTATGGGAGTTGGTGATCCACCTAAACTGTAGTATTGATACCTTAAAAAGTCTATGAATTTTGCGACCTCTGCGTTTTGAGAACGGTCAATCTGCGGTGGGGAGTGACACTGAAATGGAAATGGGGTAGGTAACCCCAGAAAAGTGGGCTGCAGAAATACATTGTGGTGCCACGAACTCGGGTTCGCTTCAAAGTATTCGTGGCAAGGCGCAATGGTTTTCAACCCCTCATAAATTTGTTTTTTACTCTGTTTTTATTGGTTCCAGAGGGGGACACTTCCAGTGGTGGGAATAACGCCGTTGTTTGTGTCGCATTCATCGAGGAATTACTGTAGGTACCCTCGCGAGAAGATTCAGCTTCCGCTAGGGGAAAAAATGACGTAGAAGAAATGTATGACCATTTAGTAAATTAATTGCAAGTACTGAAAGGAATGTTAAACCGAATGTTAATATATTAAATTAATTAACTCGGAGGGGACGATATGTAGGGTGTCCCAAAATAGGTGTAAGTCCTTGAAAGGTGTGATTCCTGGGGTGATTTGGAACGACGTTTTCCTTATCGAAAAAATTCTCCGAGGTTGTTAACGAGATATTAATACCCCGACCAATCAGAACGCGAGTCTGCCAACTGAGCTCCCACGGTAACACGTAGTCACGCGACAAGTCAACAAGGCTATTTTGTACAATTAAAACGGTCTAGTTCTAAAACGATATCGTTAGTTCTAATTTCGTACAGGTACGCAGACAATACCCCCATTTGGCAATTTCACTGTAAATTGTTTCCAGGCAAACTGTTGTCACACTGTCGCGCGTCTGGTCGATACATCGATGCGTAACTAAACGAATAACAATGTTCGAATTGCGTGAATGTTGAGCGAGCGCAGCTGCCCGTCCCCGCGTTCGCTCTACTAATGCATGATACTTTTTAACCGGTGATACCGTTTAATTTATTTATACGGCTCGCTCGGGGCTAAGTTGTAAATTTAATTTGTCGAGTGACCGTTTCGATGCATTTATTAGGACCGTTCGTTCGGAACATTTAAATTGATATTCATATGGATCGTGTAATTTTCCGAGGTTCGTTGCGGTATATTCGTATAAAATTGCCACGTTCATTTGAACGGTCACGGTTTATCGACGGAACAGAGGCGACACCAGCATTTACGCGGCGGAATTCATCGATAGAATATGTCTAGGTACCTGCAAGTCTCACGTAATCCTCTTCTAACGTTGAAAATTAGAATCGAATAAAATTATCTATTCTAGTCGTCCCCTCGGTCTATCCCCTCTATCCACAAACCGACAGGAAAGTTTAATAATCTCTGGTATAAGGTACCTTTGGGGGCCAGTTCGTAATTACACATCCTGACGGAATTTCTGTGTTTCTTGTCGCGGGTGGCGGCTATGGTCCACGTAACAAAGGGAACATAACGTAACGTAACGAAACGCAACGCAACACAACGGAACGCAACAAAACGCAAACTCTCGCCCCGTTCTACGGGGTTGTTTCACCTCCTCGACAAAAAGGGCACGGGTTCGCCGGATAAGGCACGATTTACGATACATTCCGAGCACGTTTCCCGTACACCGTAGTTTCCTGTTTGGCAGAAGTACAAATATTGGTCAGTGCCGCGTCTCGATGGGACACGGGAACGATTAAGATCCCGCGATACTTACCGGTGCGGTTCGTAACGTTGTTTCCTGCGCGCTGCTCCCGGCAACTGCAACCAAAAACAAGAAACACGATACGTTAGTTCCGGTACCCACGAGATTCTACTGGCGTGACTTATGAAAAAGGGAACTTTCGCGCATTACTAATTTACCGTCGCGTCGGGAAGAGTCTGTATCATTTACGACCGCGACGGTAATAATTGGTACACGGTTTTCAGCTGTAATGAAAATGACGCTGCGCAGTAGAGGAAACAGAGGAACGGCGAGAAAGTAAACGAAAAACAATGGGAGCGTCGCAGACAATGAATCAAGGGTTGGAAACGAAAGAATTCGGACGAGCGACGCAGACCAGAAGATAGAGGGTGAAAATCGTGACGGAGTGTGAATGAGTAAAGTAGAAGAGAAGTTTTCTTAAAAGAGAGAAAAAAAAGAAAAAAAAAAAGGAATTCCCGGTGAAAGGAGAGATTTTTCGAGCGTTGCGAAAGTACTCCGCTCGCCGAATGCGGAAGCAACCCATTCCCCACATTCGCCTCGTCATCATAATTAAGTCTGGGAATATTAGAGGGATCGCGTCCGCTTCCCGGCGACTCTGTTCTTTTTTCCCCCTGAGGACTCTCCCGGACCGTTCGCTCATTTTCAACTAAATTCGAAACTCTAATTATCTGTTTACGCTTATTTCAAGCAACCCTCTCGCCGGGATACTTCAGGGATCGCCTGGCCCTTCCTGTGTTCCTTTTCCCTTCTCCAGAAACGGTTGAATTTTGAAAATGTACAGACTTCGCCAAACACCCCCGGGACACGCTCGCAGCCATTTAAATGGCCCACCTGCAAGGTACATATGTACATACACCGTCGACGATGTGTTTTATTCATCGACATTACACGCTTCCGAGCAGTATTTGTCTAACCGTTCCACGAAGGTCTGAAAGAATGTTCAACAAAAAATTTGTAAATAAACGAAGGGTTAATTGGCTTTAACGTTCTTCCTCGTGAAACCGTTTTGATCATTCATTCACTGATAACAACACAAAAGGGTTATATTGTCGTAACAGATTACACTTTTAAGGTGTAATAACCCGTTCGGGGAATTTTCTGGTAGACAACCAGACAGGCGGATATCTCGCTACGACTTCGATATCCCGACTTTCCGGCTGGATTCCAATCGACGGAAAGCTCGCAGAGTCCCTCTCGACATACCACCGTGTCATATTCCCTCGGAATTCATAGACGGTCGCCGGCGTGGAATTTTTAAGCGCGTCGCGACGCGGTTCCGTGCCGTTGAATTAAAATCCTTACGGGATTGCGCAACGTAGCGAATCACGAGCACCGGGATTTGCGTAGACATTTAATTTTCAAGCCACGATCGATCCTTCGTCCCCTGACCCTTGTGTTATTGTGCAATCGGAATACCCCTATTCTGACAGATTAAATAAACGGATTATTTTACATTCGTACTTTACCGAAACTCCCAGTTTTCTCTTTCTATTATATACCAAGTGTTGTTTTAGACAAGAACATAAAAAATTGTGGAAGTAAATTAAGAAATGGGTACACGGTTGCCTACACAGGGGTTAAATTTATTCAGAAAACCATACTATTGACAATCCTCCTTTATTGCATTTGTATCGACGTCCTCGTCAACGGTCGCGATAAAATTCGTCGTAATCGCGACAATAATGGACCCGCGATCGACAAATGTATGTATGTATAAACTCGGGACACGATGTAATTGCCTGCCGCGGGTAATGACGATGCCCGATGGGAACCGCATCAATTAAACATTTTAATCGTGCACTAACGACGTCACGTTGCGTCCAGCAATAATTTTCTGCGATTCGACGCGAATACTGCACCCGTTCAACGGTCCATCCGCTTAGATCGATTGATTTTTATAGGAATACAACGAAGAATAATTGAAATCAATCAGCCAGCAGACTCTCGAAAGTATCTATTCTGTTTTTCATCATTCTTTTCCGACAATCATAGCAGAGAATATGTACTGGGTATCCCAAAATAACCCTGGGATGATTTGAAACAACTTTTTCCTTAGTAAAAATTTTATCCGAGGCTTTGTTAACGAGATATTAACGAAAAACCCCGACCAATCAGAACGCCGGTCTGTCGGCCGAGCTTTTAGGGTTGGCTACGCGCTGCGATTGGTAGACAACGCTACCGAGAGAACTCAGCCGGCAGACTCGCGCTCTGATTAGTCCGGGTTTTTCGTTAATATCTCGTTAACAAAGCCTCGGATAAGATTTTTGCTCAGGAAAAAGTTGTTTCAAATCATCGCAGAAACCCCTCATTTCCGGGAGTCGAAGCTATTTCGCGACTCCCTGTATACAAGATTTTTAAAGACCGACAATAAATGATAAGGGAGGGTAATAATTCTTCGATAGCCTTGATCTAAATTCTTTTACGACAACAAAAAGACCAAAATAAAAGATCACTTTTTATTAAACTGAATCTGCTGCGGACCGAAAAAAAACAAGTGTTAACGTGGCCGATAAAGCTGAACGAGACGACGGACGTTGTTTTTGGATGCGTCGAAAATCCAAACGGGGCCGGTCAGAAATGGTGGCAACGAATGAAAACGTTTAAACGTTGCCGAAACTCGCGCTCGTTATTGCGAACTAACGGATGCCTACGAACTGGTCGATTTCCAGTTGCAGGTGATTCCAACGTGGCGATTTTTCAGCGGCGACCATTACCGCGCCCGTTGTCGTCCCCGAATATGATATCCCCGGATACCGTATCGGGTGACCCTAGGGGGGGGCGTCGATATTTCTATCATCAGTTATTTCCCGCCTCGTTTATGAGTTTCGAGCTGGGAGAAAAAGGTGGATCGGGCTTTATTGCCGCGTTTTTCGCATAGTGGTCCACCCTGCCCCGCCCCGCCACATTGCACCTCGTCTTACTCCACACAAAAACATTCACGTAAGCTTGTTCTATCGTTTACCATGAGTAGACTTTGCTCCCTTGGAGAAATGGTCGATTAACCAGAGAATATATGCCAACTGAGCCCTCGCCAGGAGATCGATCCTGAATTAATATGAACGCGATTCGCTCGATCGCACATGAGTGGCCAATTAATTGTAACCCAGCCTGGATTTCCAGCAAAGAAACAATCATTCATTCTGCTGAATCGGATCTCACGTGCAGATTCAGCAGAGTTAATTGAAATCCAACCGCAATCAAGATCTGGAGCTGGCCAACAATCTCAGCTGGATTTTAAATAAAAATTCAAAAATATCGCAGTCAGTTCGAATCGATCCGTGGTTTCTCGAATAGTTTTCGAATATCCGTGACGGGGCAAGCCTGGCTATCGGAAGTAAAAACGTTTACGCCCACCAATCCTGATTCCACCGGCGCGATGCGCAAATAAATACACACGCGGAAAGCCAGCCTGTAACGAAGCCGTGACAAGACCGGTAAAAGACTTATCGGCTAGAATATTGGCCAGCATGCATCGCGACTCGGGCTTTTCCGATACTTCTCCCCTATAATCCCAACGATCGTCTTTTCCTCTCCCTTTCACTCCAGGTTCACTCGTTTTAACCCGCTGGTTGGCTGCGGCAACGCAATCTGCTGGCGCGGTCTAGCTGCGCCCGATCAAAAGAAATCCACGTCGCTGAAGATCGATTAATGCACGCTGGGTGAACACGATGGAAACCTGGATTAAATGAACTTCCAAATACGATACGATATTTATTCCGAGTTGATCTTCGGAAAACGGCGTACACCGGCACTAACACGAGCGCGCGTTCGTCGATCAAACAGTTATAAATACCTAGATCCATATAAACGGAGCATTTCGTAAATTTCACATTTCAATCAACGTGCAATCCAATCTATTCGCTGTACTGTTATTGATACCGACACGAGCAGCTTTGAATTACATATACATACCTATTACTACGCTATTGGTCACTTTTTAACACTTTGACTGCCACGTCACCCAAATATCGATGACACACTGCAAAGAGGATGGATTATTTAAATACCGTTACAAAATTTTTCCGTAAAATTAATATCGTGGCGTAATTTTAAACAGGATCAACTGCCTTTATCAACTGACATTTTTGACGATTTATGGGCTTAAGGGGCTATGCTAGTATGACGGTTTCAGAAAATCAAGAATTTTTTTAGGAAGAGGGTGGTGCTTATGCTCTAAAACAATACTTAAAATATTGATCGCGTTTTTCTCGCAGCTACTTTTAAAAACTAATTGACCGATTTAGTTCAAACTTGGTATATCTGTTCATCAGATGTGTCATTCTAGCACGTGCCACGAGTTTTTCGATATATTAAAAACTACAAATTTTTCTTTAAATAATTCCCAAAAATTGCCTTATTAAAAATAAAGTGTGTCTGGCTGCGTACGGACTTTTTCACTGTGGCAGTTAAAGAGTTAATCAAATTCACATTCACCTCGATCGATCGATATCTGACACCCAGCACGAATTAACGGCTGACCAAATCAGTGGACCAAGCATTTCACTCTGATCGCAGACGTAGGGCGTAGGTAATAGAACACAGGACAAGAAGGGGGATCTGTTATTCACTGGTAGTTAAGATTCAAGCCGAATGTCACCGCGTCCATTGCGGACTTCTGGTAACCGGTATCGATTCGAGACTCGTGTCAACATCGATTGAATCTATAATCCTTCACGAGGGATTAATACGATGGTCCTACCAGTGGCATCAAGGGTGTATGGTTGCGTGTCTGATTATCGATCGGCCTAATCAGACCGTGTCAGACAAATCATCTCGGATCACAGTGCAGGGATATTCGATCATGTACACCAGCGCACAGGGAGGTCCTGTTTCCCTCGGTAACAAGTACAAAATTCCGAGACATTCGATCAAGGAAATAGAATATGTAAATACAGCCGAGTACATGTATTATAAGTTGACTGCGGATTTTTATGCAAAATGACACTTTTTTAAAATAATTTTTAAAGACAACAGCAAAGTTAGAAATTTCTTTCTTCTCTTAAATATCTTATTCGGTTCAGAATAAAGTAGAAAACACATTGCACCTGACGAAAGTTTTTTCTCGATTGTATTACACAAAGCCCTATTGGCTATAAATGCATGAAATCCACAGTCTAATTATAAGAGAGTCGGGCGATAGAAGGTTCTAGGAGAACCGGTAAATCTCCCTATAATTCACCGGACTGGTAACTTGGGCAACTAATTAAATTGAATTCGAATCAATGTTCCGAACGCCTTATTGCTTCCGCGCGAGAGTCGATCAACCGATAGGACGATAATTCGTCGGGGCTCCGTCGCGTCGTAGGCAGTTCCCTTTTGTTTCCACGACTAATCGACGGATTAAGGGCGGAATCGCCGAAATGGATCGTTTCCGGTCGGAAGGATGTTCCCGAACTGATCGACTGTTTCCATAAAATCGCTCCATTTCTGTCATTCGCTCGCTCTTGTCCTTAGCAGTCTGTCGTGAATTACAGATTACCTTTGATCCACCTGAACCACTCACTATTCAACGACACTGATCTCTATGGCATTATTGTCCACGACTGTTTCATTCTATTGTACATATTTCCGTTGTCATATCTGTCAACGCCCTTCTTCGTCGTTCCCTTAACTTCTACGCTATTGTCTTGACTTCTCTGCTTGTTACTTCGCTTCTGCACAATTTAAATCAGAACAGTTTACGAAGACCTTGTTGATTTGACCCTCTTTCTTGTTCTCTTGACTCTACGTTCTGTTCTTCGTAATTTCGGTTCTCCTCCCCCACGGGCACGTCTTTAATTGCGTCTCTCCTCGCAGATACTAAAAGTCTTTGTCGAGTCTTTGTTTCTTCGTGCTTCTCCATGTTCTTTGTTGTCCTGGACTTCGTAGGAGTCTTACACTACTGTTCCTGCCGACATACCAGTGACTAGAGACTCTAGTCCTTAGATAAATTTCTTTCCGACGTTTGGTTCGATTCTTCCGCAGCACCTACAGTTCTTCACATAAATCCAATCTTCGTTTCCAAGTTTGTCCCAGGTATTATCCGAATTCCATGGTTTCTCAGTGTTGGAAATATCTGTCCAATCAACTACTGTCTTGGTCTTGATAATAACAATAATAAAACACATACTATTAGACTATATATAAAATTATATTAAATATATGTCAGTCTATATAAAAAACTAAATATATTTTCCAACACTCAGTTCCGTCAACCTCGTTCCGGGCGACACATTTCGTAATCGATTGTGTCAGCTTCGCCTCCTCCTCGCTATTATTTTCCATACCTAGTTGTTGCCTTTCACAGTTACTGAAGGTTTCGGGTCGGAAGAAGCCCTTTTGTGCAACGAAGAGAAAACATTCTCCCAGTTCACTTTCTGCCGGCAACTCTTCAGAAATAATTTGACATCGAGGGCAACGTCGTTTCGACCGTTCACCCGCCTCCCTATTTGTCTCTCTCTCTCTCTCTCCCTCTCGACCCTGTTTCAGAGGGACAGACAAACGGAACATCATCTCGCCCCTGCAATTCCGGATTGTTTGCCGGAGAACTGCAAATACATGTATCGAGAGCTTTTACTTGCTACCAATGGTGTTTCGTTCTCGATAGAAACGAAACAACTACCGTGGAACGATCATGTGTACGTTCAACAGACTACGGTGCATCGGATAAAATAAACGATACGCTTTGCTGGACTTGGTTCCCTTACAAGTATCCTCATTCGATCCTTTCGAATGCAATTCTATAAATAATAGAATTCCAATTCGAAGCAATCGATGAAATTTCGATTCAATAATGATAAGAACAACATCCACATAAGAGCAATACATATCCCATAAGGACGGGTTTCTCAAGAGTGTTCAAACACTATATTGATTTCTTTGGTACGGGACATGTTTTATACCGATCGTAGTAACTCGGCGTCGGATCAAGGGTCGGTCTAGCTTTAGCCCCAGAATTGAACCTTCCATTTCGTTATGACTAATTTTTGACCATTTTTGAAGATTTATATATTTTGTCGTATCGTATTACAACCCCCGGCTTTTCAAATAAGAAGGCTTCCAAAAATTTGATAGTCCTAGGCCACAAAAAAATCTTAATTCAAGCCAGGAATAACCTGCAACAAGCTGTTCGAAAATCGACAGACATTCCTATTATTCTTGCCAAAGAAATGCCAGCAGCGTTGGACGCTTTAATAAAATTTGCTTGACTACGATCGAACACGAAGTGGAATCCACACCCATTAAAACCGGTTGATTTCCATCTTCCCAACGGCTCGTTAAAGAGAGAACTCGCTGCAAACAAGCGGATACCGAGGCATAATTACTCCCGCGATAATTTTACGCAAGTCTTCTTACTGCAACGGGGGATCGGAATCAACGCCGGCCTCGCGAGACCCGATACACGAGCGTTGTTTCCGCGAACTTTAGATTACAGCAGAAAACTGCGACCTGCGGAAACTCGTGAAATACCAGCGTCGCGTTATCGCGCGATACAGCGCCCCGAGTGCCGCAATTACTTAGCATCCGGGACGCCCGGCCCGGACGGGGAAAATTACATACAGAGGGTGTGCAACCGACCCCAAAATTCCGAATAAAACGACCTGGCTACAGAGCACCGTTACCGTTCAAAACTAGTAAAGTCTACGGCCCTGGTTCCAGTGTGTTTAGAAAGTCTGAATAATGACCACGTAACGATACGAGTAATTGTTCTTTCGTGGATAGATTTACCGAGCGTCTGCGCTGAATTGTACGTACAGTGGACTCTCACTACATTGCCATGGTCGGGGCTACAGGGGAGTAAACTGACTGTCTATCATTATCTAGATAAAAAGTTTCGAATAACGAATAAAAGATAAGGACAAATATTTCGTCATTTTTAATTGTTTAAACGTGGAATTTTCTTATGGTTTTGTCGTGAAAATAAAAATTATTATATTCAGTTTAATTGTACAATAAAGTATTCTCAAAGTTTCAAAGAGATTGGTGTGATACTTTCTTCACAAGAAATTCCTAAAAATTAATTCATTTTTAACCCGTTTACACTAAGCACACCCTTAAATGCGTTTTCTTTTTTCGTGATACTTAATTCTTAGTATCCTTGAGATTCTGCGATCGCTCCGCGTTTCGGCGCACGTTTTCTTCGCCCCCTTTTTCTTCTCCAGTTAATTTTACGGCTCGTTGCCAACCAGGGGCTGCGATTCGACGAACGGAGCTCCTAATTTACACCCCTCTGATGGCCTGGCTACTTTTACCATGGCGTTCTTCCGTGGCACTGATTTACGGGTTTCCTTTCCTCCGCGTGCATATTGGAGCAGTGAATTCACAAGGGGGTGGTTTCTGTAATTCGTCGAAACTTCATGAATCGATTGAAAAACGAGCAGCTAAATTATCAAATAATATAATACGTATTATAGCGCTGATTGTGTTGACCCACGTTGAATAACAGTTTCCCTGAAACCCGTTCTTAGCCTACCTTTCGACTGTTCGATTCAACTTTATTATTGCTTCTGTGGCAACGAGTGCATTTTAATATATAGTAGGTATTTCATCGAGTTTCCAGGCCACAATAAATCAAACGGCCAAGTTTACCTCTGATTAAATCACAGTTCTTAAAAGCGAGCTGGGGCTATGTACATATCAGAGTGCCTCAAGATTAATATTGATCTTGGTATTGAATGTCAATGACGTTTTCGTTGCGGACCAAATCGAGTTAACGGAAATCCGTTTAAGGGAAACTTCTACCCGACTTTCTTGAGATTTATCTCGGAACTCGTGGAAGAACTTTCCCCCTCGAGCCGAGTCACATCGATCCTACTCGAAAGAAATACCCTAAATATCGGAATACTTGCATTATTCGTTGCATTCCCTCTAAATCGGCCAACTGTGAACAACTGTTGGGTTTCTTGCGTTCAACTACCACTATGAAATTTAACCTTTTCCGTATGGAGACACCAGAACGCAACGTTGTTCCTGACGAACGAGAAGAAGTCATATAAATAGCATTTCGAAGACCACTTTAATACTCGTTCTTCGACCCCATCGAGCAATTTATGGACCACTTTTACACTCATCGTCCGTACCCAAAAGGTTAATGTCCAGGAAAAATAGCGATCGTTTGACGACACGAAGTCACCGAATATACTAACGCGACGTAACTCGAGGACAATGAGGACTCCACTACGACAGCACTACTTATGTCGACGGTTGACGATTGAAACCAGGGGTTCGTTCGATCTTCCCAAATCAATTTAATGCGCACGAACACGGTCGTGCCTCTACATCCCCGTCTTATTCGGACTGATCTATAGCCTCGTCTTCGAATACACGACTGACGAGCCCGCCATTACCCGAGGTTCAGCAAATCCGACGAAGGAGCCGGAGAACCTTGCTCGTTGATCGGGATTAAGGTTTCTAGGCGATAGCTGGGAGGAGTTGTCGCGATGGATCGGCCTTCACTCTCGGGACAGACTTTGTAATTCGTTTTGCATCTTAAGAGCTGTAATGGCCGACTGAATCGATAGGGGTGGCTTGCCTTTATGGCCTCGTAACTTTTACCCGTCGCTGGAATTCGCTTGATCGTTGAGGTCGGCTCTCATTTGCCATTAGGTTTCTTTATCACCAGTGCGTGTCCATTGTGGTATTTGAATTTCATTTCCGATGGATCCAATTATAACCAGTCGAATGATAATACCTACTCCAGCAGCGTGAAATCGAACGGACCTTGACCACGATCAACATCCACGGGGATATTTTCGAGGTGATTGATTTCGAACGAACTTCAATCCAGCCGAAAAAGGAGTGAACTTGACTTTCCGAATTATTTTCATCAAATATTTATCTCCCGCTCTTGACTAATTCCCAAGCCGGGAAATATGACACCTCGATTTATAATCGAGCATACTTGATCCTAGTGTGCCACGATCGAGGATTTTAATACCCTTCCCATAAATCGAACTCACGACGAGAGAGTTTCACGACGAATGGCACTCCCCGTGTCGGGGAATTCCAAGTTCGTCACTCGGGCCAGTAAAGCTCCCGTGATCCCGTTCAACGGGACAATGGATCCTTCGCTGGCGAAATCCTCGGGAACGAGCTTCGAATTCTTGCGCACCTCGAGCCCGAAGCTTCGTTTATTTTCCACGAGTCAGTGGACAAGATCGAACGAGATATAGAATCGGGATTCAACACCTTCTTTCGCGCTTTGATTTTCACCGTTGCTAGCCTTCGGATCCGCCGTTTCGGAATTGAAATCAGAAGAAGAATGGTAGCAACGATATACGATAATCGCCACGGTGGTAAGTGGAATTTTTCAATTGCTGGATAATTAACAGGGATAACGTTTTATCGTCGCTCGTACCCGACGTCGCGTCGGTTCAATTTGGTACGAGCTTTAATTGCTGGCAGGCCGCACTGACACGCTTCCCCTGTTCCCTCTTTCCCGTGGGCATTCGAACTTCACAGAGCAGCGGGACTCGAATATTTTGCAGCTCGTCTAAACGCGTCAAATGGAACCGAATTCGGGCTGCGGCAAATGTACGGTTTATTTCGGAACGAAATATACAGGGTGAACCACGAATCGTGATCAGTAGATATCATTAAATGTGTTCCAATGTACAGAACGAAATGTTTACAAACAGTAGGCAAGAGCTCAACATCAATTTCAACACTATATTTATTTCATCTTTTCTCGACCCAGATGAAAAAAAAAAGTAACATGTTATGTTATGATACTTACCGAATTCGTCTTGAAATCCTCTAACAGATAGGTGTAAAAAAATTATAGCTGTATTTCCAAAAAATTAAAGGTGACCTTGGAAAATCAAGGAAAAAAAGAGTTTGCAAAAATTTGCTATAATCATGTTAAAACTGTTTTGAAACCATGCTGTACCTGATAAAAACATTTTCGATCGGACTGTTAATAACAGAGTAATCTCTACTGATCACGATTCGTGGTTCACCCTGTAGAATCAAAGCTCTCTAACTGTTTAGTTTTTTCTTTTTTTTCTGGTTTAGAAAACCACGAAACTACCATTAATTACTGGATACGATCACACGAGAGATTAAGCATTCTCGTCGGAATACGTAGCTCGTTGAATTCTTTGGCAACGGTAGAAAATGAATTGTTTTAATCAGATAACGACGAACGCTTTCGCGGAGATCCTTTCCTCCGGGCAAAAATAATTTTCTCTCCGGAGAATAGGAGAGGGGATGGTGGAAAATGGGGGCCAAAAGGGAAAGCGCAATTTTCCGGTCTTTGTCCCGGAATAAAATATACCTCCGGTAATTATAATGTTCCATCATCTTTCCAAGAACAGGATCAAAAAAACATCCTACGCGGGAATATTGTAGAGCACTTTTCGGTATTAGCTAAAGAATCTCTCAAACATCGGTTGCCACGAGAGTCTTGAGCCGTCGGAAGCTCCGCAAGCGTAAAGACCACTTACGTTCAATTCCACGATTCGCGTGCACTATCTTGAAGCTGAAAACTGTCGACACAGTTACGGAACGGCCGGAACAAGTCCGAGAATAAGGCTGACTCCATCGGATCAGTGAGTGGCGACCTAGAAATCCACCGAGCAACATACCGTACCCAACCCACCCTATTAATACATACGTAATAACAGTAATTTGCTCGAGCAAGAAGCACTCCGAGGAAAATGATGATTTTATCTTGTCTGGTGGATCAGATCCGAGATCGAGGTCGTACGCGATCTTGGGCGGGACGAGCAAGTAATTTCATTTTCGACGGAGCGCCGAATCTTCCCGTAGGTATGTATATACCCGTGTTCAGGTGCATACGTACCACAAAATGTTCCCTCCATTTCCTCCCCCCACCCCTCTCTCTCTCTGGATTCCTCTTATTCTCCTTCTTCGTCCTCTGGCCCGTTTTCCCCGTTTCGCGCGCCTACATCATCCGTTACATGTGCGACTGTACATTGCATCGCCGGAATACATGGCCGCGAGTAAATACTGCATAATGGAACTGCGGTTACTCGAATTGCATAATTCCGTATTACGTTGGCCGAACGCTGCCTAACCGACGCAACGACACCGTGTCCGCAAATTCCCTGACGATTTTCTCAGGTGCCCAACTATCGTCACGATTGGCCCAGAGTCCTTTTCATCCGGACCAACGGAAACTCTGGATGGTGTACCGTCCAATTCATGCCGACGATCCCAACATCCTTGTACCTGGGTACTTAGTATATGGTCCAAAGTGGATCAGAAGGGAAACATTACCGACACTGTGACTCGTCCTGCTTTTCCGTGGACGTCGATAAACGTCGACGTAACACTTTTGTGGTTTTACTTTTCGAGACACTGGAGGATCCAATATGCGTTACTCTGACAAAGCACGGAAGTGTCCCCTTCGATTTTTATGAAACTTCGTATGTCTGTTAAGCAGTCAAAAATAAGGGATATTTTTTTTATCGGCTGAGATGCGACTTTAAGGGGTGAAACGATCCCTCGAAGTTTCATCAAAATCGGAGGGGTACACTTCCGTGCCTTCGCTTGTTAGTATTGAATTATTATTCATATTTTCGCTACTTTACTTAGATTTATATAGACCGTTTAATTTAGATCGAGCAAGTGAGGCGATAAGATTGAATGAAAGGGACTGCGTCGGACATCGTAACGGAAAATCGACACGTGGCAAGAATGTGTGAACGTGTGACCCTATGACCGAGCGTGACCGTGTATGAAAGGGGATATAAGAGAGAAGTCAGTTAGGGTGCGTTTGTCAGAAGAGCCAGAGTGTGAGAAGCGTACCCCAATGATTTGTTATAGCACTTATAAAATAAACCTTTTATTCCTTACCAACGAAACCACCACTTCAATTTTATTCCTACACTATCCGTACCATTTTTCGAGAGTTGTACGGAAACGAACGAGAACGTAGGCGCCAGTCGCTGAGGATCTTCGCGACCCTAATGGCGGGGCTTCGGCTCTCGGGGGTTGTTCTCGTTCACATCCCTCCTCGCGGCGAAACGTGTGATTCTTTTCTCGGGTTTAATGCCTCCCGTGGCGTGCCATGGCGTGGCGTCATACATTATAATGCTACTCCGCGTGTACGAGGGCCAGCTCGGCCACCTAACCCAGGACCCTCTGGAGCTTGTTCACAGGGAATGCAAAAGTGAAGTTTTATGTCGCCCATAAACGATGTATCTACGTACATGCGAGTCCGTTCGTTTTCTGGGGCGACGGGAAAATACCTGGACCCGCTATCTTTCGCCGTGCGGGAATGGAAACGGGTCCCTTCTCCTTCGCCCTCCTCATTTTCCAGCATTTCCTCCCTCACCGCGCTCGTCTTGTCGCGAGACAGCTTGGAATGGAATTTCCAGGCTGCAAGAGAGACCGGAAACATGTGGTTCCCAACGTTTCCTCGATCGGAACATGAGCGAAATCGCGAATGCAGTGCTAAGATAATTTTTGCCAATGCGAGCTTTGAACTTTACTTGTATGTGCTACGTACGAAGACACTTTCGCGACCTTTTAACCCTTACGGAAGTTGGAAGGAATCCGGCTAGTTTACGTAATTATTAGACTGCGGATTTTATGCATTTATAGGGCTTTGTGAAATGCAATAAAAAAAAAATTTGTATAGGATCCAACGAGTTCTCTATTTTTTATTCTGAACCCAATAAGATACTTAAGAGAGAAAATAAATTTCTGCGATTACTCGTGTCTGTATAGATTATTTCAGAAACTTTTATTTTGCATCAAAATCCGCAGACTAGTAATTACCCACTGGGTGTTATGGCGTGGCCAGATTTTCTTAGAAAATTGATTCCACTGAAGAACAGGCGTGTCTCCCACTATTTTTAGACGCGAATTTTGGGGTATAAAAAGGGACGTGTACAGCTCATTCGCGGTAAATACTCATACCAGAAGTCTAGTTAGTGAGATCGAGTATTAAAGTCCCTTTCGAGCTTTTTGGGAAGTAAGCTATACTCTGTACAACAGATTTCCGCATTTTTTAGTACGTGCAAACTAAGAACGCTGGAATTAGCTTCCGCGACTACTGTTTACATTAATATTTGTAAAACTTTTACTTACTTGAAGATACTTTATTTACATTTGTATATTTATAATTCAGTCCTGTTCATTTCAACTCTAGAATAATATGTAAATTCCCAGCTAGAAGCGAACCCACAAAGGCATACTTTTACCCTCGAAGTGTATCGAATTCTTAAAGTAGCGAAGCTCATATTAACAATCCTAGTGGCTTCCTGAGATGAAATAGACTCAGGTTCATCCACGAAAAAAGAAATGTTCATTCACTTCTTCGAACTTTCCGGTGAATTCGAAAGAAAAATGAATAAGAAAGGAAGAACGGGAATTAGTTGTTTCTATCGCCTGAAGATTTATCGCCGAGTTGTAAGGAAAAAACATAGGACCACCGTCCTTAAAGCGCACTGAAATGGAAAACCGTCCACAGAGTTATCTGCAGCGAGTAAATAATAAATTGAAGAACATCCCGGGGGAAATGAAATGAAAGTGGAAATAGGAAATTATAGACACCCCGCGCGTTTACCAGCCGAGTTTTGCCGCGCGCAAAAGGATCAATGGCGAATTTCAAGGGAGAAGAAATATATTCCGTGGAGAACGAAGTTTCCCCGTATTAGCTCGCGGAAATAGCGACGGCGGCGGCGACGAGTACGAAATTACGTTACTCTGAAATAATAGCGTAACAGGACGAGGAAGCCCTGTTTTCCTTCGTTCGTCGCCGCTCGAAACTTCCGCGGGATCGGTAAATTCGTATTGAAATTGCATCGAGGCGACGTCTTCCGCGGGAATACCGTCCGGAATTGCGTTTTACATTATGAAATTCTTGTCACTTTCTTTTCCCGACAAGATAAAGCTGCGCCGCGTCGTCCTGGGACACCGCGGAAATTCGAAAGAATACGGATTCCGAAGAAGAATTTCGCAATTTTCGTGGATCAAATACGAATTTTATCCTTAATTAGAATTCAGTGCTCGTTGGAAGTAAATTAAAACGCTGGCTGACCAATGTAATTTCATTTTCACCGAAATTCCACGAAATCGCCGCTTGCTGAATTCTGCGGTCTGGTCCAGTGCGGTGCAAATGAAAACCGAGAAAAGTCTGGTCTCTGGGCTAGGGACCGTGACTGGAAAGAATATACAGAAGGTGCTGTGTGGCGTGCAAGTGCATGACGTTAGAACATGCATTTAAATAGCGTTAAGCGAAACCGCCTTTGAAATTACCGTGCGTGACGTATCGGACGGAGAAGTAAGTAACACAGGAAGCTTGGCCGATAAGGACATTAACTGAAATCGCCTCGACAGGACGGATCAGACGTCCGTTTTTCTTCCGACTCGAGCAGAAAATTAAGCCCGAGAATTCTTTTTTAACAGCCAGCCAGGTAAAACTTTCAATTGGTCCACTTCTTGCACAATTTCGAGAGAAAAGATTCGGCGAAAAAACGTCACTGTCGTAGTTCGAAATAATGGTCGATGTCGATGACGAATGTCCAGCAATGAAATTTGATATTTCGGTGTTGTCCGTTTTATCGCATAAAACTACGGAAAAATATCTTCGTTAGACGTATATGTGTGTGTATCTATTGGCATCGAATAGCTATTTTTAGCAACGCTCGAAACGAAACCGCAATGGAAACTATCAATGATTTCTGGCACCGTGAATCGATCACTCGTTGAATTTCAGACGGAAGACGAGGGCAGAAAATAACCACGGGGGAACGACAAATATTTGAAGAAAGCACCTCGCGAAATATCCGACGATATTGCTCCTCGTTCGAAATAAAAGTCGCGGCAACGCGACACCACGCGACGTCGCCACGAAAAAGTCGACGGAATAATACACGCTCAGTTGCGTTCGACGAGCGTGTAGAAATGATCGTTCTCGCAATACCGCCATTACTGAATCCGTCGGGGACGTTATCCCCGTCTTACCACCCCTGTTTTCCGAGGCCAGAGAAGAGACCACAGCGATCGGAGACAAGAGGATTCCCGTGGCGAGACGCCGAACAATCCCAAACGAGTGAAATATGATTGGTCGTTTCCTCCCGTAGAAAAACGTTTGAACGACAAAAGTGCGTCACGTATTGACGTCCGTCACCCTGGAAAACAATCGTTTGGTCGTCGACTATGGGAAAAAAAGTTGGCGCTTATTATGACACTTCGAATAGGGACGAAATTTTTTCGAGTTAGGACACATCGAAAGTTCGAAAGCTCCGATGGAGATACAACAATGGAAAATGATAGTCGTTGCGAGAAGTAGCTGTAACATAATTAAAATTTTCTGATTGTTTAATCTATGTATATCAAATGTTTAATAATGATATGCATTTTCATTTATATTTTTTGGAAATGTTTATTTGTATTCATATTTGTGTTTAACTAAATGAAACAGACGTGATACAATTTACCCCGGACTGGGGCACATTGTAACAAAAGTTCAGATTTGTTTAAGATAAACATAGATGTCTAAGTATCAAAGATTTTGTCACATACTTACACTCAATGAGTTGACCAAAGATGTGAGCAGTAAGTCACGCAAATTATTTCATGATTGAGGGAAACACTTTTGAGAAAAAATTGTGAAAACTTTTTTTGTTACAATCTGCCCCGGTTTCCCCTACGCTTTGTAATTGGATAAACCAAAGTGTTGTCGGAAGAAGGTCGTGCCAACTCGTCAAGAAGCGATCGTCGAAAATTCCGTGTCACCGTGTGACAAACTACTCAACGGAAGATCGATAGTTCCCCGCAGTAATTTAATCGAACAATCGACACGGCCGAGCAAGAAGTTTCGAAGTAATTGCTGGTATACGGGCAGTTACGAGTCGAACAGCTAAACGAGCTCGGCGAACGCGTTTCCGTGGAACCAATTCCTAAGAAATACCCGAAGTCGTGAAAACTTTCACCAGGAAACTACCCTCGGTTCCGTCACGCGACCACGTGCCTCGTTGTTCATCGAATTCCTCCACAGAAATTGTTTCACGTGACGAACGTAAAGATTTTCTCCTCGCCATCGATTCTATGGAACAACCACGCGGAATCGATCGCGAAATCAACTTCGTGACCCGAGATACACCGACGACACTTCTCTCTTTTTTATGCCTCACGTGAGTGATAATTGTAACGATCATCACAATTGAGAACGTTGCAGCAAGAGAACTGCAGCTCCATTTTTACTAACTTCTGAAAATAAAATTACTGCTTTGACTTAAAATTAAAAAATGAACAGTAATTGAAAAAGATATATTTTCACACAATAAACCAAAATTATTGAGTTGATAAGTTTTTCTTTCTATTTTTAGTGAATTTTTCAAATCTAGACCTCCACCCAACTTACAAAACAGTAATGGCTGCAGGTACAAAATGTTCAATAAATCGCTCATTTGTTGTCGGATTTGCATCAAACGTGCACCAAGCGATATAGAGTTTTTTTACGAATATTACAAGCAGCACCCCTCTTGCTGCAAGGTCCTCAATTGTCCGAGGAAGCTTGAAGTGTACCAACGTTAACGGAGCGGCGTAATCACGTCACGAACACATAAGGCAACGTAACCCAGTATTTAGCGGTAGGATAACTACTGCGCTATTCATATTAACGAAACAACGCGGAATCCGTTGGCGGGACACGTCTTGCAGGAGAATAAACTGACTGCGGGAGATGATGGAAAGCGGAATCGCGGAGGAAATGGCCTCGACCTCGGTCGCGGAGGAAGCAGATACTCCGCGCATTACTATCCACAACCAACGCAGAGGCGCGGTGTAATACGTGTATAATAATTAACCTCCTGCTAACGCGTTATCGCGGCTCCAACCAGGCTGGGGCGTAATCCGGTTCCGAAATTAGGATTTATCGCCGTGACACGGAACTTTTCATTAGCTATTTAAGGAAACAGGTCGCTGCGGCCGTTATAACGAACTTCCGCGAGGAACACTGAAAAATGAAACGCATTAGTATCTAGTTTGAGGCACGGTACAAATTACAGCGAGATTACGGGGAACGGAGACAAATAGCCCCTTCAGAAGACTCGAGTTTAATCAGAGCGCGCGACAGGACCAAGACGCGCATATCTAATTGCCGTTGCACTCTCGGAGCGCCTAGACAACAGTTCGGACGGAGGATCAAGCGGTGAACAAGGTCCGAGAATGTTCGCCGGATGTCCAAATTGGATTAAACGAAAGTAAATGGGAAACTGTCTGTGAAATAACTGTCGCCTAAAGAACAAGTGGAGGCGACGTGATTTTTGTCGAACACTTCGTTTCGTCAACGCGACTCCTATACGGTCAACAAATTTTGTATCGAATTGCCCGAAGCATGTGGCAAAAGGGCGAATCTCTGATTAAGGAAAATTGTTAACGAGCAAAAGAATTGTCTCTCGGAGATCAGATTCGAACGAAACGCAATGGCCTCCATCGAAATCCGGATGGTTGGGAAATGACGGGGTTCATTAATTATCGAATTCGGGACGAAACAGAGAGAATTTCACGCAGATCCATCGTAAAAGTGACGTTCGTCTGTCGAACAAAAGCAGCTGTCATGATCGGTGTAATGGCGAACAGGGGAAGAAATACATCGTGACGTGAAATTTAATGGGGTGCCTGACAGTAGAACAGACCGATCAATAGTCAGACACTGGCCGTCTCATCGGAGGCACGCGTTTTATGCTGCGGCGCGTCACGGCACGCCGCGTATAAGTGTCACGCCTACCAGTTTCGTTAAAGTGCGCATAATTTCTCTATGATGCTACCTCGGATTCTATTCAATTTCAACTGAACGACCGACAAACCACTGTCGTCGTTGTGGTCGTGGTCGTCGGATGTAAGTGCTCCTAAATTCAAATGAATACAGTTTTACCAGGTTACACGTATGTATATGACCGCTCCGTATAAAACTGATGATCTTAATTCGAATTTATACAAGGTTGTCACAAAATAGATTCGACTCCCGGAAATGAAGGGTTTCTGGGATGATTTGAAACAACTTTTTCCTTAGCAGAAATGTTTAGCGAGCCTCGGATAATATTTTTGTTAAGGGAAAAATTGTTTCCAATCATCCCAGGAACCCATCATTTGCGGGAATCGAAGATATTTTGGGACACCTTGTATAGGAAACGCAGTCCACACCGCAGTTTGTTTATAGAAAAGCATTGCGACGTTACAGTGTTTGCCGTCCCGTCGCACGGAATTGTCGGCACATCCGTCGCGTATTTGCCAGCGTTGTTTACCATGGAGATTAACAATTAAAGGAAATAATTCTTCGACGTTCCGTGGCTGTTTCGAAAATAAACAGGCGCAAGGAGAGTTCCGCGGTATACAGCGGAATAGTTAACGAGAACTCGACGGGCCCCTTCCTCGGGGCGAATCGACTTCGACTCGTGAGAGTAATCCGTGATATTCGAAACCTCGACGTTCTCGTCGAGTCGTCATTAATTATCGATCATTTGCCGCGACCAATTTTATACACGATTTCATTCGCGAATCCATTTGAAAGGTATTCACGTGGTATATTTAGCGAACATTGGCATTTCATTTCATTTCCTTTCGTTTCATATCAATTCATTAAATTTCCGCTTCATGAATCCTTCGTCTCTCTAACGAGACAGTAAAATCGTTGTCGTTATTGTTCCTAATGCTATATTCATTCTTCGAATAAGCTAGTCAACTTTATAAATGGTTTTTTAGTAATTGGACATCAACCTCTGCGATCGATCTTAAACGATCCTCGGCCAGGTCGATCTGTCCGCAGAAATTATGGATCTCCTTTGCCAGGAACCCGCAAACATCGCGACGTGACAAATTGTTCGATAACGTCGATGGCACGCGATTCATCGGGTTCACGGGCACCGATTACGAACGTATCACGTATGACCGGATCGGATCGTCGATCGTCGCCCGCCACCTCGGAATTCCCTAATGGAATTCCAGCCGCGTTACCAGCGCCTCGAGGAAGTGTATAAAGAACGCAGGACAAGCGCCGGCAGAATTCCCTCTGGGCACTCGTAATTCCGCGAAACTGGCCACGACCGATCCCAGATTTCACCGACCGCCTACCCAGCATTCCATCAACTTATTTCGGTATTAGAAGAACAGAGAGAAATCCTTTATTAAATCTTGGCTAGGCGGTTTAAGAACGTGGTCGGATGGTCTTTACGATTCCACGAGGGTTTTTCGGTTCGGCGTTTCTTTAAATTTCTCGCTTAATCACTGTCTCCTGGCTAAAAACTGCAACGAGTGTCTCGAACAGACTCCGAAGCTCGTCGCAGAATAGACAACACACGCGTTTACATTCACCCGTTTTCACGATCAAAGCTACTTACGTACAAGCAAGTTTGAAGCCCGTCCCGCTAGAGAAAAGTATTGTCTTTTCCGAGAAAACTGCCCCTCTTACCTCGACTCCGTCCAGTCCCCGGTTCTGCAACAAAGAACAACAGTCGACGTCAGAGAATGCTCGCGGAGACGAGCGAATGCTTTACCTACTTGGTCTAATTAATATGCGTGCTTTCTATCCCAGGCCGAGCGACGAGCAATTAGCTAAAAAGCCCGTGGGAGAAGCGATGAAAGTTGTTCCCGAAATAATTAACAACGACCGCAGGACAGACTGCATAATGTAACGGGATCGATGGATCCTTTCAAACCGCTTAATAATTAATCGTTGCGTCCTGGCCCTGTGTCCCAATTATAGTTACAATTTGAGTAGAGGCGAGCTTCACCGATCTTTCTGTGGTCACTGGTTGAATCATATCTCTCCGATTCACCGCTTGATTCATTTAATCAACGAATCATAGAACGTACTGTTTCCGAGCCTACAGCTTCTGTTCGAGCAACATTCAATTAATTAATGCACTGTCCACGGTATTCCACGGATGAATAAGCATTTCGTAACTCGGAGAACGAACGAACGGACGAGAGAATATTTAGAATGGAGTTCGACGATTCATTCACGAATAGTCGAAAAAGCTCCGACAAATTCGATGCTCGAGTTCGGCGCTTCTGTAGCGCCAGTAATTGTCCAGTCGTAGTCAAAGCGGCGAACAATTCGTTGGACGGGAAAGCGCGATTAACACAAATATCATCGAAACGTCGAAACTAATTAAATATTCACAGGCTCCGCTTGGCGGTTGAATTATATAGAGTTCGTTCGTCGACCGAACGAGGAGTTAATAGTCGTGCGGGGATTACCGCGATCGCGAGTTTTAATTAAACGATCGTTTAAGGGATCAGCTGGATAGATCCCGTTCGAATAACAACGGAAATACGATCAATGGTGTCGATAACAGGGAAAAGGAGGCGTTCAGCCGATGAGTTAATCGCATTAGTTGCCTCGAAGCAAACCGAAGCGAAACGAAGCAAAACGAAGCGACGCGATGGTTCGTCGATCGAATTAGGCCAATTGAATTCTTTTTCAACGAGCGGCGAATCACTTTGGCCGAATAGAGAAGCCAAATGTAATTTGCTAGGACCTCGTCTCTCCACCGAGGTGGCGTTTCACGGATTAAAATGGGCAATCGGCTAAACAAACGAGGTGGCAAGAAAAGGCGAGACGAATAGGGAATTAGGTCGAGTAATCGAGTAAGAGGGTTGGCCGATTTAACCTGATTTAATACCGATCGGACGAACGAGAATAGGAAGACGATAGGGGCTGCTGGCTAGAAATCGATTCGATGCCTCTTCGAACAACGGAATCGGAAAAAAATTCACTGGCAGAAGGAAAATTTCACTTAACAATTCGAGCGAAATCGTTGAACGTTTCTACGAGTAAAACACTTGTTCGCGATTTAAAGATATGGCTGTAATTTTTTATTTCTTAACGGTACTTCCCTTTCCCGTGGTACTTCTGGTCTCATTAATTCAATAAAAGACGATCGCCTGGGGGGGGGGAGAAGTAGCTCGAAGCCGGACAACGAAAAGTTTTTAATAAAGGCGTCGAGTTTCAAGTGCGGGAAAAATGGCTGCGCAACTTTTAAGGGGCTCTAACGACGTTCCGAATTCTCCACCTTCTCCGCCCGTTGCGATTGTTCGCTAATTAGTAAAGTCTTTCCGCCAGAAAACTTCTTTTCGTTCGCCTTTCTAATAAACGAGACGCAAAATTGCTGGCAGTTACGGCGATCGTTACGTACGTATGTGCGTAGATATTGCAGAGCTGGAAACACGTCTGTTTTCGCGTAAACTCACGGCGTGACCGTAGTGCAGGCAACGGAGATCATAAATCTCCGCTAACTGTGAGAAAAATCTAACAGTAGGTGTTTATGGGACCAGGAGGTTCGAGTAGCGCGTAACAACGAGTCGTCGACAGAACTGAAAGAAATAGTTACCGAGAGTTTTTTTATATTTTTTCCTCGACACGATTCGATGCAATCATTGCATCCAGACTGGTGCACTGAACAGTGGCGAGACCGAGTTGGCGGAAATGAAATTTAAAATTTATCGTATCGATTAATGCGAAGATTTTCTTGAAAATTTAACTAAATCGTGAGTTGCCACGAAGTAAACTATTTTTCGCGAAATTTAAATTCGCATGAATGAGACAGACGGAACGGATGTCCCGTGTGACCCAGCACGATTCCATCAAAACCGTGCAATTACATAAGAGTAATCGAGTGCAGGTCATCCGCGATTTACGACCTTAATTATAATGAAGGGCCGTTCGTTATTTTCGACATTGTTAGCAAAACTCGTTGGATTTATTATCCGAAAGCTTCCTCCCGCGTGTCTCGTAACAAGCGCAAAATTAAGCTCGTGTAGTTATTGAAGGGAACAATTAAAACTGTTTTCAGTTTGTTTCGACGTTCATCTCTTTTCGCGCTGCACACGTCTTGCGCGTTTCATTTTCTCTCTGTTACGGAACACGGCACAGGCTTCCCCAATTACTTGCGTGTTTCGCACAAGCCATCTCTTGTTTCCTGATTTTCCAATTTTCTAGCCTCTACCCGCCATTGCTGGAGTCCTGTACGCCATGCTAACGTGGCATCCATGGCCTGTGAATCAACCAACTGGCAGCCGCTCGAGGTAATGGGAAATCGAGCATTCATTTTTATCCAGTTCTATTGTTTATTCGACCGACCCACTGTGAAGGAATATCTCAACTTCCGAACCATTCATTTCTGCACGTTATAAACAGCCAAATTAAGCATTAATGTCTCTGTTGATGTCTCGAATAATGGCAAAAAGATCGTGGCGATCCACTGGACCTCCTTAACTCGCGGCCTAGTAATTTTTTTTTTTTTTATTAACGCAGTATCCATTAAGTTTTGTCGGTTCAAAGAGCAAACCCAGCAATTTTCGCTCCAATAACTACAGAGGACTCTCACTATATTGCAACTGAACATATTAACATTTCCCCTTGACACGTACTTTCGAGCACACAAATTCGTTCTCGCCGAGGCTATGACGAGAGGACTTTGCATGGAAGGGACTCTGAACTCATTGCCATGTTACTCCCCTACAGTCCCGACCATGGCAATATAGTTAGAGTCCACTGTAATTAGCAAGAAGGCAACATTAAAATTGGAACACTCTGTCAGTGAATCGGTGATTGGATATTCGTTAATATAGTCACGTTCAAAAGAAATGATTCCAAACGAGCCTCTGATTCCTCTGACGAGAATTTCCGTGACTAATTTGTGGCAGGGCATTGGCTGGCATACGGTGGTTCGCACGGCGTGTATCCCGCTCTGGTCAGCTACATTGTAGCTCAAAGCATAATCGGGCATACATGTATACATATATGTATGTAGCTGCATATCAACCCCACGATGCTGCTAACCGGCCGAAACATGGACAAAGCGATGTAATTTGTGGAATCGCGTAATCGGCTTCATGGCTTTTACAGGCCTTGATATTCAAGGATCGTTTCGCGAATACGCCCGGTAACGTAATCGCCTCCTTCGCGGTTATTATAACCACGAAATATCGTTGGAAAATGCATAGTAAACGAAGGCGAAGCCGACAGAAGCCGATACCCGTGTTGCCTCCCGGTGTTTCGTAACGGTTGATCGACAAGCTTTCGACCGTTTTCGTCGAGGTGAAGTATCCGACTCGTTCCGCGATAGGCCGAGAGGATATTTCTCTCCTTACGCTCGATAACCCAAATCCCAAACAAGAACGCCTCGACGGAACAGCAGAAGAGTAAGCTGTCTCTCCTCCAAAGACCATCGGCCTTTTGTTACGCAAGCTATTCTTCTTTTTCCTTCTTCTTTTTTTCTTTCTTTTTCTGCCCCGTCAGTAAATCGAAGCGAGTGTACTTGCAGTCGCCGAAGCGAAAGGGCGTCTCTGGAACGGCGCGGTGGGAGGAGACAGGAGAAACATCAGACAAATGAGCCGGAGAGAATCAAGTGTCTTCTCGCCTACTTTTTCTATCGACCACTTCTCGCCTTTCCACCTATTCCGCCTATTCCACCTCACCCACCTTTCCCCTTTCACCACGACCGATCCACTCTTTTACCCGCTTCGAACCCGACTATCGCACGCCCCAATCTACCCTAAGTGCATTACGCCGCAACCTGCTGGATCTCCCGATCGGATAAGCGTCGGTGCGCCGAGAGAAACCAGAAATTGCCTTTGCACACCTACGATCTTACAGGCGGCTAACGAAACGACCAAAGAGAAAAGTGGAGAACTGACGGTCGGCTGTTTTCTTTATTGTCCTCCGTCGATGATTTCTATGTAATATCGTCCAGTGTTGTACACGCAGACAAGGTATAGGAGTAGACATTTCATCCAATGTATTTTTGCGGCCCACTTTTCTGGGGTTACGTACCCCGTTTCCATTTTAGTGTCACTATCCTCCGTAGATTCACCGTTCTCAAAACGTAGAGGTAAAATCATAGGCTTTTTAAGGTGTCGGTAGTTCAGGTGGGCCACCAATTCCCATAAGATAAAAGGTATATTCTTATACCTCATCAGTGGTTGTACGTAATATTCGAAGATTTCTGAACCCCAAATCTCGCATCGTATTCCACAAACTGGTCCAGAATTCGATCCCAGTCGATCGGAATTCCAAATGCAAATGCTCGATCCGCGAGGCTTGCCAAACTATCGCGGTTCTAATGACCGACGCATATTTATAAGGATCGAAGGTCCTTCTTGGCTCGGACAAACCAATTAGGGGCACGCGCGGTTACTTTCCCTTCGCGTCGATGCACGTACATCGAAGGAAATTAATTCATAGCTCGCGCTCCTGCATACATATTCATTGTATACGGCCGGACGAGTGGGTCGTACGGGCGTGGCGAACGGGGCGATAATTAATCTCGATAGGGAACAGGCGTAAACCGGGCGACGATGGTCCAGGATAACGTGTTTAATGAAGGTTTAATGAAATTCGATATCGTTCCTACCGGGGTAATGCCGAACGAACGAACGGAAGTGGTGGAACGGGTGGTATTATAAATAATAAATGTACACGGCACGGTTGTAAATAATACGAGCGTAAAATATTCGGTAATCAACCAACCGAGACGCAATATGCTTTAATCGAACCAGGCTGCCCGCGAAAATTCTCGAATTACCCAACGTTAACTAGAATTCAATGACTGTTTCACGATTTACCGTTTCGAAGGGTTTTACCCTGTAAAACCTTGCTTCCTTGACGATCTGGTCAAAATAATTGTACGAATATACGAGGTTTGATAAATAAATACGCGGAATTTTGGAATTTCGCTGACTGTATAAGTCAAATTGTCACAATTTTATTATTGTTGTGTTGGTAGACTTGTCCCTGACGTTTGTTGACATTTATAGCCATATTGGAAGTTTACTTCATTTTTGACTGTCAAAAAGGTTACACCTGTTTTAGTGAACGAATTCGAACGGCTCGTCGTGGCTAACAGCAAGCACGTCGACAAAATCCTGGCCATTCTCTTAGCAACCCCGTGTACCGTTCATTGGTAATGGGACCGAAACGACGACGGGCATATCGGGATTGCTGTCGTTAGAGCTTACGATTACGCTAGGCCGCGCTGGGATCAGGCTTTTAACCCGTCGAGTAATTTCACTCGAGTGTTCCTGCCTCGTTGAAATTTAGTCGCCGATGTTAGATACGTTAATAAATATATAGCTGACTCGCCTAACGGTGCATTTTGCTGAGTATCGTGTACGTACACGTGACGGAGTCGATATAAAATAAAACGATGCTGAGACAGCCGAGTGTTAATCTCGAACACAAAAGGCTAGTAATCGTTACTATCGTTTTCCTAAAGAGTACGTTTATGTTAGAGCTGCGATAACAGCGGGGAAGAAGAAATATTTGTTTCTCGTCGCTTTTGTAGGATCAGAGATAATGGAATTACGCAGAAACAGGATAACAAATTTATTTAACGCGTTAACATAAAAAATTCGCAAACACTATAATTAAACTCGTTAATACAATTGGTCAAAATTATATCCTCTGCGTTTTCTATGCCGTCCCTCCAGAGATGGGCAAACTCATTATCTAGATAAAAAGTTTCGAATAACGAATAAAAGATAAAAAAAAAAAGTATTTCGTCAACCAGACCACCCTCTCTCACTCTCTCTGGCACATGCAATCAACTGCCTCTTGTTGTAAGCAACTCAACCCTCCACGGCGACAATGAATACAAAACGATCGATATAAACCATATACATATAAAATTACGTTCGCAATGAATCGAAATTCATCATACATATAATAAACATTACTCGCTGCACCAAAATAACCACTTCCATTATAAAACAATAAATTCTATTTCTACGCTTTGCCCTTATCACCACTCCGATCGTTTACCGCAGCCCCAACATAAACGTACCCTTATTACTAAATTGCTTTCGAAGATCAGGAACATCTCACAAACCGATTTCCCATTGTCAAACGAGAATCTCCTGAATTACAAGAGCATAGAATGTTAATGTCGGAGCACCAAGCGGTAAGTTTACCCAATTACCACGCCTAATCACGAATTCCCCGCGTTCACGATCGAAGATACCGAATTGCGGGTCGTTACTTCGCAAAATGCCGCGGAGGATGTTACCAGTATTATGGCGAAGGTATTCCTGGCTCTGGCAGCCAGTCGTTTTCTTTCTTCGCCAGGGATAGCCAAGAATTAAAACGACCCTCTGGTTTCAGTTACGCCCAGAAAGCTGAAAGCTGGCAACAACCCTCTCTTCGTTTGTAACCGACCACCGACACCTTCCCCGGTTTCGAGGGCCACTTGCTCGACAGCTTGGATCGCGGCGGGAGCGCAGTTACCAACAGATGTAACAGTCGCAAAGTTTTCGACAGCGAAATCTTAAGCTTGAAAGTCCAACGCGCTTTGCTTCTTCTCTTTACAGTAACATCGCCGCCCCTCCCGGACAGAAAATGTCTCTATTTTCGAAATGAAAAAAGCTAAATTCACTGCAAGGCAAATGTTATTCAGGATCCACTTGCGGATCGGCGTTATCTCATTCGACGTAGTCAATACTCGAATCTACCAAACCCTTGAAAATGACGGATTACAGATTTATTATTTTTACCATTATTGAAATTATAACAGCGTTTTTGATTGAATTTGTGTTGACTTTTAATTTAATTAGCCTTATACATTCCTTTGTATTATTGTACTATACAATTTAATTCAGTATAAATTCAATGCTGGTAGTTCTAGTGTGAATTCCGAATCGCTTGACCCGGAAATATCGCTGGAGTAAAACTGACGCGAAAAATGCGATGACGTTGTTATTTCATTTTCGATTCGACGCGTTCGAACATCGTCTATGTATCAACAAATACTATTTTTCTACAACCACATTGTGGGAATTACGCTGACACTACATGTTTGACATCCCACAAAACAAACTTTAGTTTTCTACAACGACACGAAGCAAACTTCACGAGATCTGTTCGAAAACGTCTCTACCGATACGCGATTGAAATTCAACGGAGTTGACGACGGTACCACTGGCAATAAAGGACAGACTCCGAAGGGATACAGGTCAGAGGATAGCCAGACCGAATCAGCGCGACAACGCGCAATCCCTTCGAACCGCGACACAGTCCGGTCGCTCGTTACCTTTTGTTTCGGTGGCCTCCGAATTCGCCGGGCTCCGGTTTGCGGCTACGTTCTCTCTATTTCCCTCGTAGTCCGTAGAAACAGAAACATGTTGCGCAAACAAGAGAACCGAGCGGTATCCCCGAGGGCATACCGGCCAATTTTTACCGAGAGTATCACTGTGAAATGCGGGAAACCGACTACCGAGCACCGCGCCCGCCGTAAGACAATGCTGCTGGATTCCCACGTTGTGTCTTACGGGGTCAGTGCCGTGCGGGTAACGCAACAAAATTGAGATAGAACGGGTAAATATGTTCAAACCAGGCCCGAATTAAGATTTCCGTTGAATTCTAGAATGTAAGAAATCTTCTTGTGGCCCGGGGCTATTAACACTCGAACGATCGGTGGATAAACGTAAAAAACTTTTGAAAATTTAGAAACTTAGAAGTTGACTAATTTTTTCATTTTCATATCGTAATAAAAGGTGCAAAAGATCTGAGAAAATTTATTGTCGTAGCATTTTAATCGTTGTCGTAAGAGTGTATCGACAAGTCATTTTGACTTGCTTGGTAGTTCTAGTGTTAGACCTTCGAGTGCCCCCTTGGTTGAAATGCAAAAAATTGTAATTTATTCTAAGTAAAATTAAATATCATTTAATCTTAACGAACGCTTGATTATAACGAACAATGCTTCGTTATATTGTAACAACTTTGATTCGATTTATTTTTACATTTAGTAAAATTTTTTTATTATTCTAAAGGGAAACAGTAAACAAAATTTTGTTGAATTGTTTTTTGACATAAACGGAAGGCTTAGATCAGGGCTTCCCCTTGAACTGGTAAAAGTATCTAAAATGAGCGGAAGATAATGAAAAAGTGCTGTGATACTGCCACTCTAGTTTCCATGACTGTATCGCAATAGTTATCGACGTACTACGTAGGTATTTCAGGGATCGAATATTGTTTCGATAACTCCTTTTCCAGCTTCGACCACCCCCGATGGAGGGAATACAGTGAATTTACTCGTGGACAGTGATGCAGAGTATTGAGTCAGCGATCTCTACACGAGTTTAGGGTAACCAGAAATGCTGACGCAGGTGGAAGGGGCGTGTATTTCAATTAAACGGAAGCGATCGCCCGGAGAAGGAATGAAACGTACCGTCGATTCCGAAGATAATTTCGAAATAGATACTTAACGTACTCCATCGGAAGTAGAAGAGTATCCACCTGGCCCGAAGCAATCACGAACTTTGTCAAGCGCACTGTTTCCCAAGTTTTCGAAGACGCTCTTGGGTTGATCAGCATTTCTTTTCTCTTTATTGTCGCACCGTTCCTGCTGGTCCGTTCTTTTACGGAGCCAACGACAAGATTTGCCGCGAAAATTTTCGCAGCTGCGGCCAAAATTCGACCACGCCACCGCTCACGTAGCTCGTCCGTCCTGTTGTTAATGAAGAGCGCAGCTGTTGCGGACGGTTAATTGACGCGATTTGTCCGCTGCTAAGTACGTACGGGGGCTGGGTTAATTGAAAGCTACGTTTGTCCTTGCTACGGCAATTATTTCGAGTGTGGTCGCGCGATGGAGAACCGCCTGGGGTCGTCGTTCCACGCGGTCTGAATTGAACGAATGATCGAACGAACAATCGTACAAAAAATCGTACGAAAAATCGAACGAAAAATCGGAGGAAAACTCGAACGAATCAACGAACGAACGAAGGAACTTCGCCGCTGAATAACATGCAGTCGGAAACATTAATGTATTATATAAACTACAACCTGGAAGCTCCATCGATTCTACGTCGAAGGACACGAAAGCCGTGGCTCCCCGGAAAATTCCTGGAACCACCGCAAAACGAGCAGGAAGACTGCTTCGAGAGGTAAGGGAAAATCAAATTTTCCGGAACAGAAGCGAGAAAATCCCTCGAGGGCGGGCGGCAGAGTCCTCAAAAGGGAGAATAAAGGAGCAACCGTTCGCGCTGGAACGTAATTGTACACGGTAAAGGTTCAATTTACCGGACAATCCCGTTGTTACGTGCGATAAAAATGGCGGCCGGGCTAGAACGCGATCAAGGACGTGAATACGGCCGAGAAAGAAGGAAGGGCTAAACGTTTGTTTCCGATTAAGGAACATGGCTGGCTGCCAGACAGCCGCGAACGGCTCCTTCGTGATCGCATCTCGAGAGTTTCCTCCTCTTCAGACACTCTTTTCAGACCACTTCGGGCACAGGCTTTTGGTGCACGCTGGCTGACATTGCGGAAAATTACTGAGAATTCGACGGGGACACGTGGATCGGTGACAAGCCGCAATTTAGACGCCTGTGTCATTTTATTATTTAATAATATAGTTATTACCACTAGAATTACCAAAGCAGTCGAAATGACTGGTACGTAAATTCTTATCAAAATTATTAAATATCATAACAGTGTATTTGCAATATACTATTGAATTGCAATATACAATTGAAGAAGTTCCTTAATTTATCAATTTGCACATTTTCAACAAGCTATCCCTTTTACGTACACGATGAAAATAACAACACATTCATCTTCGGTAGTTCTAGTATTGATACAGATGATAAGGATAAACGGGAATAAGGCCCCATTAGTGTATAAAGGTATCAAAGCTGGAATAGTTATATAAAACGCACATATGTTTGTAACGGACGTGTCACATATTTTACAAAATTTTATGTGCCGAATTTCTGAAGGAATACAAAAAAAATCTAGACAAGTACAGTAAGAGTTCGCAGTATCACATATGCAGTTTATAGGGTCTGAATTAGCCAATTATAACGATGTAGGAGAAAAGTCTGTGTGAGTCTGAATGATCACATGGGGGCATAAAGATTTTTTATTTATTATTTGGAAATAATTTGATTTTTTTACCATCGGCAATAAAACCGTTGATAGCGTATGCTTCTGAAATGACCCCCCGACGAGGGTTCACGAGCCCAGGATTTTCATTTTCTCTTTCTTTACGAGATCCATTACAGTCGCTTCTTCGTGGCATCGTGGCGATTTTACGCGACCTCCGGAATGAAAATGGGCGCGAGCTTGCAAGAATGATTCGAACATTTCCGAAGAACCGTCTATCCTTTGGATGACGGAAGAAAGAAAAGTTTTCTTCGAAAACTACATGTTTCCTATCGTCGGGGGCGACGTAGATATACATATACGCCGGTCGAAAGAACGGAAACGTGGGTATAGAGAAAAGAAAATCCGAGTTTTCTCATCAGTCCAACGACCACCGACAACGTATCAGAGTATGTACATACATATGTACTCTCACGAGCAAACTCGGCTTCCAATAGGGGAAAAAGTGGCGTAAGAGAAGGGCCTCTTACCAACTGGTAAATTTATTTCAAGTACTGAAATAAACGTTAAATCGAATGTTAATTTTCCACAAATTTCAGTAATTTCCGATACCAAGTGGTACCACGCCTTTCCCCTACGCCACTTGGTGTATTTGTGCAAAATTAATATTCGATTTAATATTTATTTCAGTACTTAGAATAAATTTATCATGTTATAGAAAGTCCTTCTCGAACGCCACTTTTACCCCTAGGGGATGCCAAGTTTTCACGTCAGTGTACCCTCACGAGCAAACTCGGTGTAAGGAACACCTACCACTTTGTAAATTTATTTCTGGTACTGAAATAAATACTCAAGGCAATGTTAATTTAGCATAAATTTCAGTAATTCCAAATACCAAGTGATAAGAGGCCCTTTTCCCTACGCTACTTTTTCTCCTAGCGGAAGCAGAGTTTGCACGTCACTGTACATACCCAAATACGTATATCGCGAGTGGTTTCAGTCGGTGACAAGTCAGACGCGCCGCAAAAGGAAACGCAGCCTCGTCGGATATTCGGTAGAAGTTATCCTATTATCCGAAACAACACTTCCCCAAAGCGAACTCTCCTAACCCAGACTCTGTGGAAATGAGGAAATGCTGCAAAACGAAACGATAGTTATTGTTTCGATTCCGCCATGGATGTCCAAATCCCGTGGTAATCGGAATGTGAACAAACCCGTTTTCGAGGAAAATTGGCGCGAGAAAATACCGTTGACAGGAGATTTTGTTTCTGTTTAGAGAAACGCTGCGAATATAAGTTCCATTTTAGACACCCAATCGTCCCGATTTTCCGGGAGAATTCGTTTCGTTCCGAAATATAATAGGTAGAAAAATTCCAGGTCTCCGGATTATATAAATGAAACAATTCCAATCTGACGGAAGAGTGGTTCCAAATGAAGCGAGAAAGACGCACTCACTGACGTTTAAGAAAATTCAATTGCGTAGGTCCGTTTCGCTTAGTTCTTTGAATTAACTGAAACTCGGTGCCAGAGCTATTCCTAATTACGTTCATTTGGCGTCACGTTCTGCGGCGGTTAAGCTCCGCCGCTGAAGCAGAACTATCTCCCGTGTGCGATGTAATTGTTATAGAAAAATGTGAACCGTGAAATTGTGCGTAACGTTATTCCATGTATCTGTGCGCTGGCAATTCCTGAAAAGTTAGGGAGCATATTAATTATATCCGTGCCTCGACGCTTTTATGGGTCGTAATTTGATGCGCAGCCCTTAATTATCCGATATTATAGTTAGCTCCTATTAAATTCGTATCGGGTTTGCTCCGTGCGTACGAAGGGAGGGGATGTACGAAACGACCAAGGCTCGCATGGTGGCAAGATAGAGAATTAATGTTGGAAGTTTTCAAGTTTTTGAGTGCTTTAAAATTGTTTAAAATGGGCTATTGGATCTGTTGTGTTGTTGATTGCAAAAATACCTGAAAAGAAGTCCCTGCAAAATCGTAGAGCCTCTAGAAAAACGAGCGAAAGTGTCGTCGACCCAATAGCGTTTCATCCCTTCGAGTCTCCCCGAGGTGGACGATCTTTCGCCGTGTCTACGGCAGTTTTACGGTCCTCGAGTTCATCCGTAGACACTTCTTCGGCCCGTGACTGGGGTTGTTCCACAAGAATTCCTTAATTCGGAAAACATCGGGCTGAACACGACCGAGTTCGCTGTTCGACGCGTTCCTCAAAGGGTTCCGTAACGAGGTGGCCGACAAAGAAGGTGGAATCGACGGGCTGTGAGCTCGTAAATTCGATTCCGAATTCGTCGCCGTTCGAGACGTGACTCGGATCAGAGGGATAGATTCGAGGAGACATAAAGGAAGATAAAAAGAAGGGAATAGGGATGAACAGTTGGTAAGATAGCGGGGATAAAGGGTGAAAGAAGGGAGGGGGATACCGAGAGGGATCTATCGAGAGAAGGGAGAGAGAACAAAGTGGGAAGGATTCGCTATAAAGGAATTCAATCAACCGGTCAGGATTACCGGGCCGCCTGTACCCAGGCTTTACCCAATAAGCTGACGCCTAAAATTAGTTTCCATCTTCTCTGGACTGCTCGAAGGAACCCGCCCAGCCTCTTCTTTTCCGTGGGTTCCGCTGCCGCAGAAATAGTCCTCCCGTCTGAGTTCCCGCATAAGCCCCGCTTTACTTTTGCATCGTCGATCTTTTTTTCCACCGTGCCTCTGCTCGTTGCTGCAATCCCTTTTTTTTCTCTATTCCCGTCCTTCCCCGTCGTACTCGCCGCGGGTACAGGGGAAACGGGAATGAGAACCGGGAATATTTTCGGGGCTATCGTCTTGGAGAGTCCTTGTCGTATATCGTCGTGCAGCTCGGAGCTGGATGGCTCCTCGAGAAGAGGAGCGGCAGTCGTTCGAGTGCGCGGTGAATTTCGTGAAGCGGTTCTCTCAAGACTTGGTAGTTGACTGTATTATGGGGATGGGCAGGGACGAGTGCTTGGACCGAACGCGGAACTTAAATAAGACCTAGCTTGTGGGAGGGGAGAGCTGATGCAGTACAAATGGCCAGGAAGCGTCCAGGATGGCGTTCAAGTTTATAGGATCGTACCGATTAACGTGGAAGCACTCCAGGGAATTCGGAAACATAAAAATGGAAGCTGTACTCGTAGAAGTTACAGGACAGGACAATGAGAGACGAAATTAGAAAAGTCTCAACAGAAGCATAAAGTCTCGGCGGGACAGAAAGCATTCGGGTCCTCCTCGAATATCTCCTCGAAAAACTGCTCCACTCCAGAAACTTAATATTCTGTGGAGGATATTAGCTTTCCTGGAATGCCGGAGTGTCGTACAATCGCAGGAAATTCTTAGGTGAAATTGCTGAGCCACTGGGACACCGACTGAATATACCGAAATTTACAGGCTGCAAGTCGCTGAAAGTTTTTCGAGCCCCATCCGAGGATCCTCTTCTCGCGTAGAGTCACGTACGAGCATATAGGTACCATATATATCGCGCGCGATGCCCACGTGCCATAGGGTTCAATTACACAGGAGTTTCAATGGAGTCCCGAGGCTCGAAATAAAAGTTCCACCTCCTGCCCCGCCTAACAGAGGAAATAGGGCCGGAAACTTTTGATGAAGGCTACAAACATATAACCGCGAACGTACGAAATCTCGAAGTTATTTCTAAAAATCGATCGGCCAAACATCACACCACCCATTTCGTCCAGTACCGAGCAAAACGATTGGCGATCCCGCTCGAATACACACAGAGCAACTACGACTTCTTTTGTCGCCACGAGAAAGGAGGCTAGAATTCTAAATGGCACACCGTAACAGATAATATTTTCCGCGGGTAGCTTAAACGCAAGCCCAAAGAAAATTCAACGTAGCGTTCGCGGAGCACGCTCGAAATGGATTCCATTTCCATATATCTTCTATACTGTCCCGCGCAACGGAACCCCCACAAAACCTACACCCATTGTGACTCTAACAATGGAACTTTATACCGGTACATAAAGCTGCGTGTGCCAGCTGACAGCTGTCACCTTGCTATAGACTTTCCAATAATGGAACGAGAACGACGCGGCGGCTGTTTCCTTGCGTTCGAGCGCGCCAAGAAAAACGAGCCTGTGAAAAAAAATTCGATTACGTCCCATTCAAGACCCGAACACCAGGAAAAAATCGTGTCGACGAGGGAACAGAGTACTCGAAATATGTATTTGCACGGAAAATCGTTGGTTTTCCGTGTCGATGCGACGCGGCGTAACCTTTCATTGGATCGTTTTTCAAAAACTATACCCAGATATCACATGACGCCTTGAAAACGCCCATTTTATGGCTATTTTAGGTCTAAGGCGTTGTATCTTTTTTTCTTTCTTAAAAAAAAGAAGTATAGTATTCTTAGGGAAAGAAATCTGGACCCAGCATTGGTGGCAAAACAGAAAGGTTTCCAACCCCTCAGAAATTTCTTTTTGATTGATTCCAGAGGGGGTTCCCCCAGTGGTGAGACTAACGCCGTTGCTCGTGTCGCATTCATCGAGGAATCACCTAAACACAGGGGATAGTAGTGACAAGATCGCTACAACAGAAACGTTCTCGACATCGCCGTTATTTAAGGCCACTCGAGGGCCAACGAAGACCCGTGGCCAGCCATGCAGCATCTCGAAGAAACACTGATAAACGAGCGTGCCCGCGATCACGTCGGAATTTTATGACCGTAGCTTTACGACGTGGAACATTGTAAATGTTACAACGGAGACCACCGCGGAAGACTGTTGCCGACCCGTGGGATTCATAATTTTTGTCAAGAGGGAGAACGTCAGCGCGACCCGATGCGAACCGCCACCGCGTTGTCCCGTCGTAAAAGCGTCCCCCGTGTGTTTCGATCGAAATTGCCTTCCCGCTTGATCACGTGCATCGACGTAATATCACTCGCCGCCCTTTGATAGGGCCGCGATGGACGTAATCGATATTGCGCAGGGAACGAGAACTGCAGCGCGTTAAAGCGTACCTATATTCTGGAAATATCGTCGCGCCACGCCGTGAATGTCGTTCGAACGAGGTTTTGTTTCGAGGAACGCAGTTATTACCCTTCCGAGTTGCCCCGAAGTATCGGAAGTCTCGAGCAAAAGTTTCTTCGAATGTTCTTGCAGCTTCTCATATTCCCGACTGCCTCCGTTTCGAGTTGAACGAACTTTCAAGAGGGTACGCGCGTGTATCATTGCAGTTTCGGTAGGTATCGATGCTTCTTTTTCGATACGTCCGTAGTTGCGACGGGTAATTAAATAGCTGCACTTTCGAAACGACTCTGCATGTTCTACGTCTGAAATTTCTGTATCGTTTCGCGTTATCGACGCTTTGTCGCACAGGTTCTAAACTAAAATTATTGTAGTTACCGTTTAGTTAACCCTCGTCCGTTCCTTGTGTCAATTTGACAGAATTTTCTCCTAAGAAATGACGTTATTCTGTCATGTGTAGGTAAATTTAGCTGAGGCTTCGTGATTTTTATTTCAAAGAATTTGCAAATTTAACTATTTATCGCTTCGTTGTATTAATTTTTACCACCGGGTCTATTTGACACCGAAGGACGAATTAAGTTGGGAAAATGAGGGACGCATGAGGGTTAAGATAAGTAGCTCCAAATTTCTTTCTATGTTCCGTACATAATTACGTTTACGATCCTCGAACCCCTTACACATTAACCCCGAAATCATACCCTTTAGCCTCTTACTCATCAACATCTAACAATATCCAAGAATTCCTATTGGAACTTCTCTTACCCCCATTACCTAAAGGTAGTATATAAGTAAATACCTCGTTAACTATTAGATGTAGGACGTATGGAGGTCGACATTTATTCATTTATTCAGAATATGATACTCTATCAATCCATAGTACAAAAAATAGGTAATACCGTCAAAAAAAAATCAAGGTGACCTCGAAATCTCTGAAATACCTCCACCCACAAAAAAAGCACGTATATAAAATGTGCCCCTTGATGCCATTTAAGTTCCACCCGTCAAAATTTTCATAAAGTTACGTCATTTTTCGAGGTGATCAAGTTACCTGGGACACCCTGTACATCAAAACACGGTGGAGATCGGGTGTACGCGTCTGTCCTTACTTTTACAACGCGGTGCAAGTTACGAGCCAGGTACTATTTGGGCCGCGATACGATCATCGTGAATTCCGATAGGATGGAAGCTGGAATGGCATACCGTATACGGTAATGTGTAACGGTAATACGATATTTCTCTCTCCCGCAGGACGTTATCGAAACGACGCGACGCGACGGGAAGAGCGCTGCTCTCACGTTTTCTCGCTCTCTCGCTCGTTCGCTGGACACGACACTGGCTCCTTTTATTATCAGCTGATTCATCGCCACGAAATAGCGATAATAAAGTTCAACGACGCCGGACGATATACATATATGTACATATGTAGTATACGTATGTATATGCACGTATGGTCGTAGAAGAAAGGACGATGCAGCACCGAATCTGACAGCATAAATTCTTGATTTCACTTTGGCCAGATGGCGAGGAAGGATATAGAGATCGTTCACATTTGCTTGGACAGCGAACAAACGAAGGGGTCATATCTTTAAAATTTCGAATGTCATTTCTCTTTGTCCGAGTTATTCGGGAGTTCTAGTTAATTTTCCACGTGTATCCAATAGAAAAAACAATATTCTTACTAACTGAACATGGAAGCATAAATTAATAATTAAACAAAATGGATAGTATAGACGAACCTAACTGCAAATACTGCACTAGACGAAAAGGAGACGTTCAATACATTATAATACACTGCACAAAATATAAACTAAGGAAATAAATACATATTTTTTCGGTTTCTATAAGGGTAGGGCTTATATAGAAGGTTCAACTGAAAATACCAGTATTTTACGTTTCGGTAGAAGTCCCTGCTTCGTATAGCCCGGAGTTGGCTACGAGTTCTTGTATCTTCGACGCGCATAGCACCTATTAGCACGCATATCGATCCCGAGGAAGCCGACACAACGGCCACACGAAGTTGCATTCCTTCCATGGATCTCTTCAACGAGCTACGAGACTATCGCAGCAACGCCACTTGTTACGAATATCGTGGGAGTACTTGGTGGTTTTTACATAAAACACCGGGTTCTGCCACGTTTATAAATAAAACATCTCTGCCGAGAAATAACTGGATCAGTTTGCGCCTTTATTACCAACATCCCGTGGTGGGAATTTCTTCTCTGGGTGTCCGCGAGCTAGAAAAATAGAAGCCACACGGTTCCAGCGTATCCTGAAAATTTTCCCCTGTCTCCTTGGTCTCTATCTAGCAAGAAAAACAGCGTCTTCGAGGTACAAACACTGGAATCTCTGTCCGCTTGGCCGCGGAATCGAGCCACGTGAAACTTGTCAAGGATCCTCCGAAGACCTCCAGCCGCCGATCTTATCAAACCTTATTCCTCCCCGAAGTGCTTCCGAGCACGTAGCCAGCACGTGCGAAATCGCTCGAGTCCGAGCTGCCCCGACTGTGTCGAAGACGTCGACATCCGGTTCCAGTCGCCGCGCCGGAAACGGGACCGAAAAAGAAACGCACAAGCGATCCCGTGCATACGAGTACGGTTCGCGAAACGGACGATATGGGTGCAGGTGGTTGGCCAGGAATTGTCATGATATAGCTTCGTGGAATATCTACCCCGGGCGATAAATGCAACTGCCATCTGATTTCCCAGAGGCGACACACACACCGGAACCTGAACAGACCGAAGAGGACTGGGCTTTTTACCCGTTTCAGGAGTCTCCACTATTCGCGGCAGCTGATACTCGGGACTGAATATTACATGGCGCTTTAGCCTTCGGTGAACCGCACCGATGTGCATGCTCGCCACCATCGAAAGATCGATAGCAATACCCCGAAGCGTGCACGTGCATCTTCACTCTTGGCCGCGCCACGTGAGATCCCGGCTGATTCACGCCGTTCCACTTTGCGCTTTCAAACACGTACCGGAACGAAGCCAGTGGAGCTGAATCTTAGGTGGCCTCATCCTCCCTCTGGACCACCGAGTGACGTTACATACAGTTTGCGGTAAAAAGGTCACCGGGCAGATGTTGAACGAGGAATAGAGAAGAATATCTACTCCTAATACTGATTTTCCACTTCTAATCGTTTGCATAATGACTTTTAATCGTTACCGTCACCGCCGTGCGGAGTATAAATTAGACAGTACACTCAGTTCGGCGTGAGATATTGTACAAACGTGCCGCCAACTAGTTTCTGATCAACGCCGCGACGCGTTCCCAAGTTGTTCGACATGTGGACGTGTCACAGTTCGCCGGCCACCAATCGGAACTTTTAATTGGTCAGCTGGTCAATTAATAGTTCCGATTGCCTGGGACGTACGAGCGCGTGGTACTCTCGCGAAACGAAACCAAGGCATCAGTGTCGCGTTTAGTTGTATGTGTGTACCCTCGCGAGCAAACTCGGCTTCCGTTAGGGGAAAAAGTGACATAGAAGAAGTACCTTCTACCACTTGGTGAATTTATTTCAAAACTGAAATAAATCTTAAACCGAATATTAATTTGGCAAAAATTTCAGTAACTCCCAAAACTAAATGGTAGGAGGCCCTTCGCCTACCTGACTTTTTCCCTCTAGTGGAAGCCGAGTTTGCTCGCGAGGGTACATACATAGTTATTTACATGGTTGTTTCTATCAATCGGTAAAACTTGAAATGCCCACGGTAGGTATATTTTCATCGATAAGACGACGAAACTTTCAGAGGATCTTCAAGTTCGAATTCAGGTGTTCGGAGTTAGGCGCGCGCCGAAAAGGAATTATCCGGGGAAGCTTTCGATGGCGAGGGGCGAGCGAACGGCCTCTGTAAATATGCACGGAATCTGCTGGAACGCTGCGGGAGATTAAGAGATCCCGAACTTTTCGACGATTCACCGGATTCCGAACCGTTCGGCCATGCGTCTTACTTTTTCACGGCGTTGTCGTTGCAATGGAAATGCATGGCCGAACTTCTTTGGACTTCGTTTCCATATATTTGCTCGTGCGACGTCTTGCCAATAACGAAAATCAGTGGCATCTTAGCCCCCGAGAGATCTCCAAGTCTATCTTTGTCGTCCAGTTGCACTACGAATTCGAAAATTTCTGAATACCATTTCACTCGTGACTCGATGCGGTTCGCACATGATTTCACACACGTTTTATGGTTGAGCCAGAAGTTAATGCGTCCAGGATTCGCGTGAATACACACGGCACGGATGCCGACGCGTGTATCGGATTCATTTCGAGCTACAAATGAGGACGAGCGCTGGGAGTTTAATTAACTTCGGTGGACAAAGCGCTTCTCGAGCAAAGTTCGTTTCAATTGCTTCCTGCGCTGTCGCCTTTCAAATCCCATTGGGTGGAACCACGATCTTTCATAATGTACACAATAGGTTCGCCAATTTGCGAGACTAAACCGCTACAAAGATCGCGTTACTCGTAGAGGCAGATAGTTTGAGATCTGATAGACGACTCTCTTTGAGCAGAGGTAGGCACCGCAATCGAATGATTTTGTAATTGATATATATCTAAAGAACTGAATACTTGTATTGAATATAGCTATAGATTAATTGACGAATACTCTGGTATTTTGTGTTCTATAATGAAAAAATATAGTTTCCACTACCTATGTTTAATATAAATGTTACTTAATACATTGAGTCATTAGACATGTACATATACATTATTCTTCGAAATAATCCAACAAGTACAGAATACAAAATGCTAACGTATTCGGTGCTTACTGATGAAATGCTTACGAAATACATGTGCATGCTTTATTCACGACGAAACTGAATAAAACTATTCTGGAATTACACAACCATCGAATGCAGTATACTAATCTATTTGTCACTTGAGCACAAATAAGATTACAAATTGGTTAGATATTCAAATACTTTTTCAAATGCTTTTTGCCCGTCACTGTCTTAAAGCCTGAAATAAGGACTAATTAAGGACCTAGTCACTCCACGAAACACACGAAGTAATAATACCGTTGGTAATCGTAGTTTCAACTACCGTGTGCGAGCATGGAAAGACGAATGAAAGGAACGCACACTCGTGCTTTCGAACAAGTCGGCTGCTGCATCCATTCCACCGCGTTGTCTATTATTTTTACTTCCTCTGGCCGAAAGTTCTCTAAAGAGTGCAAAAGACTGACGAAATCAGACGTTCCCGAGTAAATTTCCGAATATCCTGCCTCTGGGATCCACAAAAAGCGTTAATGCCTCGGTCGGAGTCAGCGGGTCGACACTGGCGAGTCAAGTCCCGCAAGCTTGCTCGATTCCAGGCCGAAATTTCCTGCGAATCTCATTAATATCCCGGTGGGTTTCATTTCACAACGAGTGCCAGCCGCGTGTTGCAGCTCGACGCGTGTTTCAGATGTGCCGCGTGCATCGATCCCGTGCAATGCAACCGAACTCGCGTCAACCACGGGCCACGGCACGGCGCCGGCGCATACATTATGCGTAATGACACGCAGCCCGTTACGCGCGGAGGTTTGTTCCAGTGTGCAGTAGTCGATCCAGAAATTGATCGACAAATCCTGCCGGAGCATCGAAAGATCAACGACCATGTGGGTCTACACAAACGACTGGTCCCTGCGCAGCTTCGTACGAACAGTTACTATTAACCCTAATCCGTCCCTCATTTTCCCAACTTAATTTGTCCCTCGGTGTCAAATATACCCAGTGGTAAAAATTAATACAATGAAGTGATAAATAGTTAAATTTGCAAACTCTTTAAGGCAAAGATCACAAAGCCTCAGCTAAATATAACTAGACATGACAAAATAACGTCATTTCTTAGGAGGAAACTGTATCAAATTGACGCAAGGATGAGGGTTAAGATTACCATAATTTTGTTCGTCAGTATCTGTATATTAAATAGTGAAAACGTTATGTCATTTCACGTGTTCGAATACTTTTTCGACATCAATATTGGGTCTAATTTCATTTACGATTTATTAAAATTAGATGTGTTTTAACCTATAATGGATCAGAAAATTCGATAACCTAATTTTAGGTAAGTATATAGAGCAACAATTACGCAAGTACTATGGTGCCCTAATATTAAATCGAGTCACTGTATGTATGTATGACGAGCTGGTTCGATTATTATACGATACCATGTCGCTATCGTAATGCTGACACGAGCGTAGCTGTTCAGGCATAGATCACTCGACCGTTTACCTCTACAAATTTCAGGTAATCACTTTGAACTTGATTATCGAACTCAAAATCCGGTGTTCCGATTGAAAATCGATCGACAAGATGGTTTAACCGATCTATCGTGGTTCGACCTGAAAATCCTGTACCTACGTTTCATTCTGTCTTACGAGTATCAATCGGACTCGATTTCCGGAAGACAGCATTTTACAACCGAATTTCGCAATAAGTCGATTCGTTCGATTCTCCGGACATTAATCTTCCTCCGAATCGTCGGTAAATCCCAAGAATCGGCGTATCCTGTCAAGTAATCCGCCGATTAGACGGACCCTTTCTGTTTCGAGATTAACGAGCGACTGCCGGCAAGAAATTTGCAGGTGGCTCGAGCATCGGGGGATTCTTCGGTGCAAGTCTAAAAGGAATGGCAGGAAAAGGTAGTCGGCTCGCTGGCCGAGGCCAGCAGTGACGGCGGTGCGAGCCAACGAGCGTGTTTAGCCTTTTAAAATTAGCTGTTTCCCGTGAATAGAATTAAATGAAAAAGACGAACACGACACGGCAAGGGAAAAGGCAGACTCGGAGGCCGAGGGGAACGGGGACCGCAGATTAAACCACTTTAAAAGAGAGAAAAGACAAGAAAGAAGGGGAGCCGAGTGACGGAAGCTTTTCGTACGACCTGCATCCTGAACTCGTGGACCGAACCACGAGGCAAATAATAAAATACGGGGCGACATGGTGAAAAGGCAGCTAATTTCGCAAAAATAGCGTTCGACAGTTGCCAACCGCGTACCATTTCCATCTGCATTTCCACGTGCCTCTGACGTTCCATTGATTGAAACAAAACGCTCGATACTTTCACCTGTTAAAACATTTTCTATAGTCACATCGATCCGATTCCAGGTCGAAATTTAGAAAAACAATTGCTTCTTCGTTCAACAATTTATTAGAAGATGTACAAGACACTCCACTCGACGTTGAAGACGCAGGATTTGGGGTCGTTTCTCCTAGTGAGAATTGGAACGAGAACCAATGGCTTCGAGAAGAATTTTCACAAAATCCAGCCCTTTCCTGATCGACTTGGTTTCTATACAACCCTAGACTATACGCTCTCCGCGAATCCGTGGGAATATGATCATTAGATTGCAGATTTTATGCATTTATAACCTGTGGAGTTCTGTGAAATATAATAAAACACAAAACTTTCATCAGATCCAACGAGTTTTCTATTTTGTTCTGAACCCAATAGGACATTTAAGAGGAAAAATAAATGTCTATATTTGCTGCTGTCTTTATAAATTGCTTTAGAGAACGTTATTTAGCAGTCTGATGATTATCTATCGCACGGAGCGTGCTTTTTGTGACTGTATTTCATCGCGGATTACGATCGACTGTACACGCTTCTTGCTCCGTCTGACCATGAGCGTGCTCGTTCTACTTCCACTGTCGTTGCACGATCCAAGGTCCGCTTATTCCGTAAAGCACGTCCACGACTGAAGAATCGTAAGTCTAGTTAAAACGTTTGGATTATCTGGCTCTCCATCGACACTGTCAGGAAAATTTGCTTAAAATATGAAGGTTAGCAACGGAACCACCGTGGGCACCCTGCCTGACGCAAGTCCACCAATCGCTTTCGGCGAGCCGACTAAGGTCACCGGGATTACAGCATAATTTAGGCGAAGCCGAAATTTACTATGAAACTCCAGATGTACTTGATGAAACTGTGTAAACGCATACGTAATGAGCAAACCTTCCACCCCGTGGCAACGTAAACTAGAACCTCGACGGTGTGCTCGCGGCTTTAAAGGGAATACGAAGTTTAATCCGGCCTCCTAAGTCTAAATAACGCACGAAATAAAGATGTCGGCGAAGGATGCAACGATTACACGGTAATTGCAAATTGTGCTCTGTTCATTTTGTCTTCGCCCGATACCAAACGATTATCACATCAAAATAAATTACATATATGTACATGTATACATACAGGATGTTCCAAAATAGTTGTAAGTCCTTGAAAGGAGTGATTGCTGGAGTGATTTGAAACAACTTTTTCCTTAGCGAAAAAGTTCTCCGAGGCTTCGTTGATATTTCGTTAACAAAGCCTCGGAGAACTTCAAGGACTTACAACTATTTTGGAACACCCTGTATACTCAAAGTAGCAATTCGATATCGTTCGAATTTATTACTTTATTATTTTCACGACTTCCCCCATATCTTCGACAGGCACTAATCGAAGTACCATGTCATATTATAATCAACGATCGTCGCGTTAATAATCCTGTCGTCGATTCGGAAGGGCCTTTTGTTTCCCCCTTCAAGGGTCGCCGGCACGCAAACCAACGAACATTGATGGATTAAAAGCTGTCAGGTGTTCTCAACCGATTGTGTCCGGCGCTCGATCCGAACGCGATCGATTATAGACACCGGACGAGAGGCTATCGCGCAAACTTTCCCGACCACTCGACCGTTTTTCACCAGACACCGGATAAACAACGCCGTGTCAACCGTACAGAGGGCAGAGCTTCGATCCAAGCGACTTTCATATCGTGGAATAGATTCGTTTTCGCGCGTCACACTATCGATGCAATTTACGGGATCAGGATCGCGATCACGATAACGATCGCGCATATGCTCCACTCAGAGACCAATCTGTCGACCGAGTTTTATCAGAAAATTTTCATTTTAGATCGCGATGTTCAGCTCTTTTACTTTCCCCCGATTCTTTTGAACTGTTAATCTAAAAATTAAAATTAATAAAGACTAACAACGACGAAATACACCAACATATTTCTCGCCTCGAAGTTTCAGGGAATAGATAACAGCATTGCGATTTACTTTCATCCGATTCACGATCAAGTGAAAACGGCTTTAATGGACGGATTATTTGAATCTTCCGCGGACCAATGTGCTATTCAATTAATTCCCATTGTTAAAATTCCCAATGGATTAACGAACTTGTATTGCTTCGAATAAGCGAACTCGTGTTGCTTCGAAGAATACAGAAGCAGTTCTCTGGTAAAGGAAAAACTTCGGCACGATACAAATGTCCCCAATCCGATCGTTGGTCATCGGGGGCTATTAATAATAATTAACGTTCCGCTTCCCCCCTACCCCCGTCCAACGATCCATGTACGTACAACGCGATCGCATGATTTACGATCGGAGGGACGATCGCGTCGGCAGTCGTGACTCGATGCGCACGCGCGTGAGTTGATTAATGAATTAGGTGCACACATATGGATTGTATATGTATGAATAGATACGCGTATGTACGTACATATGTACGAACACGCGGGTTCACCGATGAACCCTGACCCCAGGATGGCTGTACGGTGGCCGGGACACAGATGGCCACTTGCACTGCATGATTTTGTAAACGTCCATCCGGTCGTGAACGATGGCTGGCGACAGTGGTGGCCAGTTGCCTTTATGGAACGAAGATCGATGACCCACCGTTGGAACTTGTCGACTGTTAACTAGGGTAACATCTTTCGCCTGGGTTACGTTGTCGTCGCGAATCGGACGTTCTCCGATGGAATTCTCAAGAATTGGTACCGTTAGCTTATAAAACAACGATTGGTAAACCCATTTGTTTTCATCCAGATGCCTGTTCGTGTCTTCTTGTTAGTAAAGTTTCCACAAACCTTGCAAATATTATTACTATAATATTATTACTACATTCCATAAAACACTGCCGCTATTCCGTTATCGACAGGCTCGCTGATCGTTCCAGATGGTAACGATTTATTCGCGGAATCAACGTGGATTATCACCTCCGATCAGACGACCTATCGAAACAAATTACACGTGCTGAATGCTAGTTCATTGTCCACGTATCCTTCCAGCGCACTCGACCGATTGCATGGATAAAAAATCATCGTGCACTGGACCCATGCGTCTTTTTATTAAAGCTTCAGACTCAGTGTCTCGCGATGCAAGAATGCAATTAGCATTCACCGAACGTGCACGGAATCCCGGGAAGGGTCGAGAACTCCGTGAACACGGGCCGGCAAGGAGTACGAGTAAATGAAAGACGCGGGTACGGTGGCGCACGCTGTTCGCTCCAGTCGAGTTATGGTGTGCATAAATTGAGCGGGTTTTCCATGGGGTCTCGACGAGGGAGTGTCGTCAACACGGACAGATCGACAATGCCACGCCACACCGACGTTTTCCGGATTCTTCTTATTCACTGCGATTCGTCGAACGAGTTTACCCTCGGTCGTCGACGCCGTTGCGCTGCGTTGCGCGTTGCGTTGAGCAAAAGGAGAGCATTGTCACCTATTTCGTGTGAAATTAGCGCCCTTCCAAAATTGCTTCCCTATTGTGTATCACCCCGCAGGTTTTACCACAGTGTTGAAACTATCTTCCACGCTGACGGGAGATTTTTCTCAAAACCGGTGGAATCGTTCTCGCGGCACTTCTTGCATGTCCTGTTATCGAGAATACAACGTCGTTTCTTTGTTTCATCGACACGTTTCGTTCGCCACGTTTAACCATATTTCGACGACGCACCGTGTGATGCGGGAAATGGAGAGGTTTGCAAAAAATGAGCGAGCGCGAGTGGTAATGAAAGAATCGTGGGCTTCAGCAGCGTCACGGAGAATCGCAGCTGTCGGCCGTTAATCGTGGTATCGCGCGGTCGAAAAGAGACGAGTCACGAGAGGACGAAATCAGTCCGCGATGAATTATGCATGCGCCGCGCGGGAACGGGGAACGTTCGTCGAAAATCAAAAGGTATTTCTCCCCTTTAAATTCCCGACCGAGCCGGCAGAAAGCCAACCGGCCAGCCAGTCAGGGCGAGCGGTCTAGATGGTTACCTCTAGGCGCTAATTAACGTTGACCACTTTCCAGCCAAGGATCGAACGCCTAACGCGCCGTGTGACTCTCTTCGCCGTTGGCTGCTGCATAAATCGCGCGCTTTCAGAAACAGAGGAGAACGCTTGTGTATCGAGATCAAAATTTCAATCGAATATTCTACACTATATATTGTTGCACGTTTAAATATTTATATAAAAAATTTTATATGTATATGCACGTCAGAGCCAGAGTGTATTAAGTCACAACATTTGAAACTTTAAACGAGAGCAAATCAAAGGTGCCGAAATCTTGTAACGTTGGAATCGTTCGGTGAGATCTCAACGAGAAATAATCGCTAACTTCGTACTATTGAATGGATTTAAGACAAGTATGAGAATATGTAGAAGTGTGAAAAATTTGATACAGGAAACATAAAATGTCTTTTTTTTTTAAAGTGGACTTAATAAAGAAAGATACTTCGCGTCGATAAAATCAACGAAGCCTAGCCTGTTACGACCGCGCGAATTTTGCCTACGGAAAGAAGATACCCCTTCCTTAAACGATCGATTTATTGCGACCGAGTAAAATGTATATTGGTTCCCGCGAAGTGCATAAAAAGAGAGACCAGCGAAAGTAGCGGGGGCGTGACGGGGAGAGACAGAAAGGGGTAGCGTCCGGAAAGGAGACGGAAATCGACGCGATGAATTATGCATGCCAGGAATCGAAGCGTGGCTATACATGCAACACTGATCGCCGAAATGCCGCATTACGTATTTGGAGCGTGTAGCTACGCCGTGAGATATCGCGAAAATACTTGCACCACGGCGCGGCAGGGCTCAGTAGGGAACAAACTCTGCGATTGAATAAAAAAAAAAAAGATGTTCCAACCACAACGCGTCGAGATACAGTGATTTCTCGATGAATGCGACACGAGCAACGGCGTTATTCCCACCACTGGAAGAGTCCCCCTGTGGAACCAATCAAAACAGAGTAAACTAAGCAGGTGCTGGGCTTTGGGCAAAAAATAAAACAAATTTATGAAGGGGTGAAAAAAACTTTCCGCCACGAAGGGGATCCGAGTAAGTTGCACTCATCGAGATATTACTGTACCATTATCTTTATCTAGCCGTCGCGCTCGTATACATTACTTTCACGCAGCAATACGATATCCTCGAGAAAATGTAATAGTACTTATAACGCAACGGAAATCGAAAAGGACGATTATGCTTCGACAGAAATTTGTTGGAGTCACGGAACAGGATTTAGGTACATCTGTCGCGTCGTATGGTATCGTGTCGCCATGCTGCAACGACTGCACCCATTGACGACTATCAGTGCGGCGAGCTCCTGCAAAAGAAGTCGAATTGCGACGAAACCTCGAGAACCGATTACTCGGCGAAATGGAAACCGGTTTTCCATAAAATCCTGTCTATCGAATTTGCAGCAGCGAGCTTTCAACGCCGACGAGTGAAAGCGTCCCGTCGGGTTTCAAATTCGACGAGGGTTTTCATATAGCGTGGCAGACGGGCTAACTTAGGTACGTCTAGTTTAGTGTAAAAACGTCGCCTCCACCTCCCCGTTTCCTTTGCCGGATGAAATTTTTGTTTAGCGGCCCGATCGGTGGTGCTCAAACATTTACGGAGCTTTTCAAACAAATAATTACACACGAGCCAATATCTATAGTTCTCGCGGCCAATTGCTCGAATGGAAACGAATTTTCATCATGAACGGTCAAACCGACGATACAATGCGAGGCTCAATGTTTCGCTCATCGATGGACATACATCGTTGCATACCTTGTAAAACAACAATTGCTAAAACCATTTGTGATCATCCACATGCCTGTCTTCTAGTTAGATAAATTGCATAGGGTAGATCGAGGCTAATCGGATCACAGAACGAATCAGATTAATTATTAATGTTCAAGTTAAATGTGTACTAATTATTAGACTGCGTATTTTCATGCAAAATAACATTTTCTATAGTAACTTATAACAACAGGAGCAAATGTAGAAATTTATATTTCCTCCTAAGTATCTTATTGGGTTCAGAAATAGAAATCTCATTGGATCCGATGAAAGTTTTGTTTTTTATCATATTTCACAGAACCCTATAGGCTATAAATGCATAAAATCCGCAGTCTAATAATTACGAATTTATAATACATAATTAGCTTTCTAAACTTTAACTATTATTTTTTTACTATCAAATGATTCGCCTAGGTCTACCCTATTTATTTATATGTACACATCGTGTGTCCCATTGTAAGTGAAGATTGTCATGTTTCTAGAAACATATCGGATTATGTGAATCGATGCACCGTCACGGCAAAAAGTCCACGAACCTTGAACGTGAATAAATAAACCCAGACCGGTAAAGTTCTTGCCTCGAAAACTCCGGTTATCGTATTAAACATGAATTCGCCGCCGCCCGGTCTGTTGCAATTTTAAGCGTCGCGGTTGCGTTACCGTCCAGTTCAAAACTACCCTCGTTGGGGAGGATACAGTTTTGTCGAGTCCTGGAAAGACGAGTGGAAGCCGGGGTTGAAGCTCGAGGCAAATGTTCGCGATCCATCCAAGCCGCAAAGTCGAAGTGGACGTGTCAAATTAATTACAAGCACTTCCGCCACTTGGAATCGATAATCGTTAATTAGGCTGGCGTCAAAGGACGACACTCTGGCGTTTCCAACACGGATAATGCAGTTGCCATTACGAAACTGTACTAGTTACTAATAGATCGCAGCCAAGTGTGTACAGCTTGACGCGTCGTTGCCTTATGCAAACTGAATTTCACGAATAGAGGACAGCAGAGAAGACGATCGATTCGTTTTAACACTAGAACTACCAAGCAAGTCAAATGACTTGTCAATACACTCTTCCAACGACAATTAAAATGTTATGACGATACATTTTCTTAGACCTTTTGCACCTTTTATTACGGTATGAAAGTGAAGAAATCAATCAATTTCTAAACTTACTGAAGTTTTTCACGTTTTTCCACCGATCGAAGAAAATATGCGTTTATCGTCGGTAGTTCTAATATTAAAATTCTTGACATCAGTCATATTTCTACTCGACCTACCACGACCGGTCAAAATGACCGGTTTTGGCGTACTAATTCCTACCTCTTTAAAGGGTTCGGTAGGTTTAGTGTTAATATTTCTCAAGAGTCTAGTTCCTTAGAGTAAATACAAAAATTTTGAATTCAGCAGCACAATGAAACCATTGACATTGGAATTAATCGGAAAGTCCGTCCGGTCGGCTCGTTCGATTTGCGTCGACTGCACCAGAGAACGCGGTAAACAGCTCGTGATGTCCCGACACGATACGATACGACGTTTATGGGAGATCCATGGGATGTCATATCTTTAACAGCCACTATAAAGCGTCTCCTCTGAAAGGATATTTACCTCTGTCTCGTCCAATATCTATGTTTATCTCGTGCTGGGATAAAATCCCATCGGTAATTTTTACGGTACCGCTCGATCAGCCGGTTGATCGTGTCGAATCATTTAAACCCCCTAATTGATGACACGGAGCGAACGATGGTAAACATAGGACGACGGATATTGGCAACCGACGATGCTTTATATTTGGCGAACCGCAAATTCGAATTACGCCGATATTATTTGACTGTCGAGGAACCGTGCACCAGCATTTCCCGGCACCGACATCAGCGTCGATCGGGACGCGAAATTAGAATGGACGGAACGGGAGAATCGGACCGAAAGAGTTCCAACGACATGACAATCGGAAATTTTCGACGGTTCTTCGATTCGGAAGAATCCGATTGCGGTATCGTTGGTTGAAAATCGAGGTCAGTGGAAATTATGAAAATAATAACATACGGGGTTGCAGATGCTCGGGAAAATCGACTGATAATACCTACCCCTACTGCGGTAATTACACGAAATTCTGTTCATCGATGCAACATGTGCACATAGCGAACGGGAAAGGGAACTGAATACAGAAGAATACGTGAAAGTCCGGACGCGAATTAACGATCGATGGAAGCGTCACGGAAGACCAGGCAATCGACTGTTAAGACTAAACAATTAACTTCACGTACCAGCGAACCGCAATCTATTGCACAGCACGTTGTGTAATGCTGTAATGGAATTTCTCGTACGGATGCATCGGCAGCCCGCAAAATCAGTTTATCGGATATTATTTGATTACAGCGGATATAGTCGAGCGCGACTGTGCTTCTGGAACGAAATGGAGCAACGGTCGGATAATTCGTTCGCGTATTTGCGAGGAAAAATCTACCTATCCCTCTGTAATCGTATGTATGTAAATGCCAAATTGTATTTATCGACGAGAAGCTTCTATTTCCGAATCGTTCTCCTCGTAGAATTCGGAAACGACCCCGTTTGGTTTTCTTCATTTTTGTCGAGTTCCGTGGCAAGATAAATTGAAGCGATTCGCCGTCCCCGGTGACGTCGATCGAAACTTAATTACGGTTTATGGATGGGGCTACGTTAACATTCAACGGCGATGCCAGCGGACAAATATTAAAATTCATAAAGCACGACACCGGTAAGACGGATATCCAGTAATGGAATACCGATCGCCGTTTCGGCATGCCAAATGAAGAATATTTCACCTGGCATGGCCAGACCGCTCTCGCAAATATACGCGTCAACAATATTAAATGGGTTTTGTAACTGCTCGTCGCCGACAACACTTTGACCCCGCGTCTCGATATTAGCTGTAATAAATTGCCAGCTAGGGCAATCGATTTCGCCGTCCTTACAGAACAGCCTGTCCTGGATTTCTTTGGCGTAGCCGGCACACGGCAATTTAAATACCATAGAACCGGGACCGTCGTGCCGTTAGCGTTATCGGAAAATAATTATCCGGGCGCATTTAGAAATTAAGCGGCCAATAATGTCCCGACAGAGACAATAATCGAATCTAGACCGTACCTGCCGATGGCTTTTAGCGAATCCGAAACCACGAATGGGATACCAAATTCCACTTTCCACCTGGACAATTTCCGACCGACGTTTCGGTCCCTTCTCAAGCGACAGGATACAGAGTTCCCCCGACCAAATTAGTCGCGACTCGGGCTGATTGAATTATTCACCGATGGATAATTTTAACGGAAGCTTGTGTACCGTCTTCTGGACAGGGGCCGTCACTCGTTGAATTGGGTTCCATTTTGTATTCGACTGTCGGGAAGGAAGCGACATTGATGGAACAGCAACCCAAAAACCGTAGGAAGCAGAGTAACCAATATTTCAAGCGAGTAAGAAAAGTTCAAACATGAACGAGCAAACCGAAATAAACGCTCGACTACTGAATAATTCGTAGGTACGTCTGGAGCTAGTTATCTCCGTCGCGCGTCGATCCAGTTTCTAGGATAGAAACGGAAACACAAACGTTTGGTCCCGGGTGGTTCGTGGCTCGTAAGCAATGCGCACCGAGCATCATACATACTACACACTCCTATCGAATCCATTCCGAATCAACAAGCGGCAATCTGGTTGCGTTGGGACGGCATTAAACGGTCTCGCGCGTATATGCGAGCGAACCCCTCTCCAACCGTCTGATACTCCCCGCGCCAATCAACCGAAACAATCGGACCGCCGTTAATTGCCGCAGAAATAGCCTGTTAGCGACTTTCTACAACCATAATAAGCAAACCATTAACACTAGAACTACCAAGCAAGTCAAAATGACTTGCCAATACACTCTTACAACGATGATTAAAATTTCATAACAATACATTTTCTCAGATCTTTTGTAACTTTTATTATGATTAGAAATAGGGACATTTCATACTTTATATTAAACTTACTATTATTAAGTTATAATGTTTTTAAAAATACTTTTATTTATTATAAAGAAACGTTTCAATTTTAGATCTAATAAGTTTTTATGTCGATGGTTGCATAAATAAATAATAAAAATCAATTTCTGTGATAGCAGACTTTTTATATGATTAGAAATAGAGACATTGACCTTATAAGCCGAAGTCAACGTCTCAGGACTGTTCCCCGAAGATCGAGGCTCTGTAACCAGCAATTATGAAACCGATTCGGACAGCCGAAGATCGCTTCGTAAGGCTTCGCGAAGTCCCGAGTGACCAATTCCCTGTATCATTATTAATTACGAATTAATTATCGGGCTGCTCCGATGGGTTAGCGGTTCGATAGTTAATATTGCCAACGAGCTCCGTTGACGAACTGGAAATCTGAAGAGGTTAAGAGGGAAACAGGCAATTTACCGAGGCCACGGGGTTTCCTTCTAAAGGTACCGGCACAGAGGATACCGGGGGCTTTGCGCTACCAGAGAAAGGAAACCATCTATGATTAAGTTCTCCTTAAGGTTCGAACCTTTTAAGTTCGAAGACGAAGGGCGTGGCTCTCGAGTTTCATGGATCTGATTCTGCGCGGTTCCGTCTCGTCACAGACTTGACGAATCTCCGTGGAAACGATTTTATCCTTAATTGTAACGACGTACCTTCGTGATTTCCTATACAACATATGTATATCACAACTCCCCTCATAATTCTCGAGATAAAGGAAGAGCTGGGAGCAAGCGACGCAACGGTGCAACAGGTGACTTCCAAATGCACGACTCCCTTCTTCCGATATCAGAAAAAAGAGAATCTTTCCGATATACCTTTACCTTTACCGAACGTGACCGTTCCATTACACTCTTCGCGGTGGCTGGACGGATTAACGAGACTGGACAGCCATAGTTAGCCAGCCCCTGGCCAATCACCGTGCATTAATTGCTATCGACTGGAGATACAGTGCCCCAACCTCCTCCGACGCGCGCTCTAATCACGTTTTCAAATTACGCCAGGCACGTAACTTCCGGCCAAAGACGAGCACCGATAAACGGATCGGAGGCTGTTATCGGGTGCTCGCTTTGGCTAATCGATTTCGCTCACGGCTACCCGTGGCGACGTTCTCCTTCGCGTTCAACTCGTTTACGATTTTTCCGGTCGCCAACCAGCTGCTCGATGGTCCATTTTGCGGAGGTAACGTTTCATTAGAACTACCATTTACGACTTGCATTGGGTTCAATGCGATCAAAGAATGTCTACCTGTTTGTCTATTAGAAAAACCTACTGTGAGACATAATTATATAGGATAAAACATAATTATATCACGGCGTGATTATATCGGAAGCCATTGAAAACGAGCGGTAAATAAACAAATGACGTCAAGGATACATTAGAGCAGTTCGAAGCGTGTCGTTAAATAAATTATTAATTTATTTCGTTTATGACCATCCTTTTATTTTCGGCCCCCTTACACTACGTTTTCCGAATTCTGAACTAAAATTTCTAACGAATGTTCTCTTTATGAAATTCTTAAACATTCTCCCGTTGTAATCTAGCAGTCGTAGATTTCAGATCCTGCAGCCACGCGGTTATTAGTTAACTAGCTACCCTATTGTCGTTATTTTGTCGGATTTATAGAAATTTTTCAAGTACCTAGATACCTATAGACCAGCGAAAAAAGTTCTCCGGTAAACTGCAATATACATAGTCGACGGGAATTTTAAAGCAGCTGAACTCCAACAAGCGAATCGCTGAAACTTCCGAAGTCAAATTAACTGGCCGACTTAACTCGACGAACGAGGAGTTCGCTAATTGGGGACGTATTATGCTCGGTAGAGGCGCCACCCCGAGGTTTGTTAGACCCGTAGTAACGCGGTTCGCCCGTTTCAAATTGTTTTCCGTTCCTTGGAATGTTGAACGTTTGTCGAGCATTGTTCCAGATCAACCATCGCGTCGAAGGGAAATGTTGGACGTCCATTGTTCCCTCGAGACTGCAACTTCGCGTCAATGAACTATTGAATTTCAGAGTTCGATTCGACTTCATTAATATTTTTAAATTTCCCTACGCAGACTCGAATGCACGGAAACTGCGGCATAATGGAGGGAGAAAAATAGCGAATTACCTGACAAAGGAGAACCCTGCGTGTTCGTTAATGTACGAACATTTCAACCGTGTACATCTACAGTTCGAAATTACCTGAAAAAAAACGTTACATCCTGAATTTTCACTGGTCAGGGACCGACGTGAGAGAAATAATGAGTAGAAAAATATTGTTGAATACGGGTTCCATATCTACTGTTCATGTCGGAGAACGCCGAGTTACGAAAACTTTCGTCCCCATTAAATACATATTATACATACATGTAACGACCAGGTAGATTAGAATAACGGTATTGATGCAGAAAGCAGGATACAATTTTGCGCCAGAATACCTCAAAGTTAGACGAAACACAAAGAGACGATTCTCGAGAGGTATGCATCGATGCCTTTGTTCGGCCGGTCTGATCAATGACGGACCAATCTACTGCCGCGACCTTTCAATTCAAACAGGAAAAGGGAATACGCTGCCCTTCTTTAGTGAAACGAGATGAAAGAACAAAGCGACCGCACTATTATCGACCAGTAACGATAACATACCTAAATAGAGATATCTGTTATAGATATAAGTAGAACGATTTTGAATAGACATAACGGTCAAGTAGGCTAATGGAACACGCATCGAAAACCTATTCGAAAGCCCGTCCAACGCTGCATCGAATTCTTCCGGTAGCCGATGGATAAGAAGCAAACAGAAGGGCAGAGCAGGCTGAACAAAGACGGTTGCCACTGGATACACGCCAACGACTTCGGGAGTACTTGGGCCACTTACGAGCGAATAGCCAATAAGGTTCTGCCTGCGTTCACCGTTATCGCCCATAAAAATTTACCCAGCTGTCCCGCAGTTAAATTTAAATACAGATCGTGGCCGATTTCCCTTGCATCTACCGATGCAATCTGACGCTTCCGTTTATCGCCGATAATGCTACCAGGTTCGAGGACTGTATCCGATCCGAGCGAAACGATCTCCGCGTGAAATCCCTGAAAGAGAATCGAAATTTAGAGTATTCTTGGAAAATGAATTGCGTTACGCCAATTCGGTATTAAATTACTTAATTAAATAATTATATAATCATATAATAAATTAATTAATTAAATTACTTTAGAAAATGTTATTTTGCATAAAAATCCACATAGTAACGATAAGTAACGAAACGCATAGAAGACTGGCAATCGTGAGGAAGTGGTGAATGCTGGAAAGCAGCCCGAGTCCAACATTTCGCGACAGTTCAGAGTTTTTCGTGGTCAGAGATAGATATTGGAGAGACCGCATAAAGCGACGACAGCGTCAAACAGCTCGACAGAGATTCCGTGGAAACCGAATCGATAAGCTTCATTTTACCTCGCAATCCGTATATAATGACGCGACGAAAGCGCGCGTTCAAATGACATTCGAAATGCCGAAAATAATGGAACACTAACGGCACTATCAAAGCACAGTCAACGAGGTTGAAATACGAAGTCTAGCATTAATCTGCTTAACGAGTAGTGAATACGACGTGATGAAATGACTACGATTGCCTTTGTACCGTGCGTACTTGTCCGTGTCGAGGCGAAGATCAGCAAACTCGAGGTTTCATTTTCATTTTCCCCCCCCCCCCCCCCCCCGTCTATCTTGTCACTCTGCATTCAAATGTTCCACGATTCGTGATCGAAACACGAACCCACGGACTCTGACAAATTCTCGCATGCAAGTTCATTTCATGAGTATTGTGAAGCATGATTACCTCTTGGTCCGAAATGTGAATCAACTGCCGCGAAACCTATTCCCATTCAATCGGTGTCCCTGCGCCGACAATAGAAAAGGTTTACCCTCCCTATTGGCCCTATTGAGATTTACGCCACGCAACCTGCTGGCGAGAAAAAGAAAGAGGTCAATTTGGGTCAACTATCCCTTGTAACATACGGAGTCGGTACTGTTTATGGCCATTCGAAGTACAATTCTTTGTTTCGATACGCTAGATACGCTGAATATTCAATAATAAAATGAAACATCGGGAGTTTGGTTTCTACCAAAAGAAATCAAAAGCAAGATGTACTGTTGTGTGTATCGATGTGCATATGAACATCTGTAAAAGGTTTTTCAGCGCATTTGAAAATTAATATACATATTTAAATGTATCTATGTACGTATACATATAGAATAAAAATGTCAAAACCCAATACGATTACAACTTGTATTTCTAATAATACGTACTACCGTTTGGTCCACAAATCCCGGACAATTTCGTTGATTCCGATTTCTGTCGCACATCCGTGACGTGCGCGATATTTCATTCGATTTCAATTATTTCTTTTCCGCGTCTCGTCCATATTTCGATTTCACCGTTCGAACAATCCGAGGTCCGTATTGAAATTCATTCGCAGAACCATCGAACGAACCGTACAAAACATCGCGAAAAATTAGGTATTCGGATTGTCAGAAACACGGGAACTCTGTAGATCTTTTTTTTTCAGAATATCAGCGAAAAGTGTAGCGCAAATATTAATTCCGCCAACGAAGCTCGATACATAGTGAACGATCCAACATCGATCCATCGAGCCTCTCTGTAATCGTAAATACGCGAGTGGTAGTTTTTGTTTTTTCTTTCGTTTTTTTAAGCCCAGAGTTCGCGCAAAATATTGTAAAAATCACGATGTGAAAACGCACGGCTAAAACACTGCTCGCCAAGGAAGTGGTCGACCCGAGGGGTAACGTGATTGAGTGGCCGTTGCCACGTTTCAATCTGGTCGTCATTTGCGCGAAAATTGCTAGACCACGAGGGCGCGCGCAACCCACTTTCGATGGGACGTTCTCGCGAATTCGTTTCGTCAAGCTCCCACGCGAAGTAGAAACGAATTTTTTTTACAACCGTTACCATCGCCACGTTTATCCCCGTTTTATAATGTTTCGTAACAGGTATGTGTTGATGATAAACAGAGCGTATGAAGATCGAGGGATCAAAGTGAGTGGATGAGCTTTCAGCGACTTTTACGAGAGATGCTTGTATTGCTGAAGAGTAACAGGAAGTAAAAGCAGCGCAAAAAGCACCGTATGGATACGTGGGGACACTAACTGAATAGATGAAAAGGGACAAAGACAGAGACACGAGAATACAAAGACGCAAAAGCGAATATTTTGATAAAATAATAAGAGTTGGCTTAACGAAAGAAAGAAAAGGCCCCGCGACGAGTCGAGTAAGGGAGCGTAAAGCTCCGAACAACGGTGTAGGGCAGATACGGTTATAAAAGTACCCGAGAGAAATAACCATTGTGGTGTATCAAACGAACGATGGTAATAAAGAGGTCTCTGTGCAAAATAACAGAAAACAAAGGTGCAATTGGAACGGAACGGCGGAAGAAGAATGCGATCCAGCGGAAACGCTGGAAAGAGAAAAGGGGACAAAGCAACGACATCGAGCGCAACGAAGAGAAAGACTTAAAGCTTCGCAGAGGTAAGATAAAAAGGTTCGAACGTATTCGAGCGTCGAAAGAAAGTTCCAGGTGTGCTGCACTCAGGGTACGATCAGGGTCGCTGCGACTGACAGTTAGCCAGTGGCCTGGGAAAACCTAGCGACAGCTTCGAAACTCGTTACAAGCTACCGGACTTATCGAAACTACAGCGAATCCAGATCCGAGTCTGATCGCGATAAGTCGTCTGTCGTCGAACTAGCCGTATTCACGAAAAGATTTCAGAAGATTAATTAAACCCTTCCTTTGTCACGTCGCGTTGATCCACCTCCTGAAGTGGTCGATCGTCGTTGAAATTTCAGCAGAATTCCCTCATTTTTCCTCTCCTTGACAAAAGCACGACGGACGTTCCTGGCAGGCGAGGAGAATTCATATGAATAGTATTTCGAAGCTACTCGTATACTCGTTCTCCGGCCACACCGAGCATTTTATGGACCACTTGTACAGGGTGTCCAAAATTTCTTCGACTCCCGGAAATAAGGGGTTCCTGGGATGATTTGAAACAACTTTTTCCTTAGCAAAAATGTTGTTAATATCTCGTTAACCGAGCCTCGGATAACATTTTTTCTAAGGAAAAAGTTGTTTCAAATCATCCCAGGAACCCCTCATTTCCGGGAGTCGAAGCTATTTAGGAACACCCTGTATACTCTTCGTCCGTACCGAAAAGAATAATGTAAAAAACTATCTCCACAAGCACAATTCCAATCTATACGATTCTGGAGTTTCGTTCGAAACCAGACAGTCCAACGCGATACCTACTGTGGAAAAGCCACGATTGAATTAGAATTCCACCTAATGCACCAAAGTGATAGTAGCGGACGGTTGATCGGAGTGAAACTAACGAACCGCGCCAAACCTCGATGGAAAAGCAAAGGTTGAACGATTTCCGGAGTTCACCGGGAAGGAACGAGCCAATTAGGAGGGGAAAAAGGAACGGTGCTCCACGAAAAAACCCGATGAAGATGCTGACGGTGATTTCTGGTGATTCGGTGTACAGTTTACCGTTTAAAAAAAACCACCGAGGCGTCCTTTCGCTGCGATTTTTGAGAAATTCTAGCAGAAAACTCTTGGCTGGCCACGAGCAAACTGTGGCTTGAAAATGAGCCACGGCAGCGGTGGAACAGCGACCGTCTCAATTACAGCAAATGAACGAAATTCTGAGAAAGTTGGAGGAAAACGTCCGCAAAGTAGGAAAAACTATTTCTTGAAAGTAAGAAGGAACGTTAGTTAGCGGGTGAAAAGCAATTTCCCGAAGGCCACTTATAGATACATTATCTTATATAATGTATACTAAACTTGCATATAATAATTACTAAAATTGCAATCGATTTTCACGAATTCTCGGAACGTCGACGGAAAACGCTTATTGAATTTCTCTCGTATTTACTAAACTCACGTTTTCCAGCCGGCAAATAATAATTATTAATTAAATCCGATCATTTCGGCGTGAAATTTTAATTAATCCCGTGAATTAATTAATTAATGCGAGGGTGAGGTTCGAACGAAACTCGATGAGCCGTCGAAATTCAAACGATTTGGTCTTGATATTTCCAAGAACCACGAAACGCACGCGTATTTCGTAAGCAATGTACCCACATTTCATATTTATTGTACAATAAAATCTGTGAAACTTATCGGAGAGTGGAAAGCTGCGCTCGCGGGTTGAGTGAAAGGTTCAATACCGAATTTTTTTTTCAGCACCATCGGCTTGGGAATTTCGTTCCGGCGAGAGCGTCGGGATATGTACTTAAGAGAAGAAAGGTAGTCATGCATTATTTATTCGCAAAGCAGAAAATGCAGAGGGTAAAACGCGAGGACCAACAAACGGAGCGGAGGATCACTCACTGAAATCTTTTTCTTTATCGTTCCCTCCTGATTGCGTAAACGACGATCCTCCTCGTGTGTGCGGGAGAATGGAAAAAAAGTATAATATTACCATTTTCGAGTAACTAATTAAAAAAAGGAATTCTATGGTTTCACCGTAATTACGTAACTTATCAAAAATCGTAGCGTCTAATTAAATTTCACCTCTTCTGCCAGGAGCACCGATGTAATAACTAAACTGCTCTTAAAGTACACCGAAATTTAATTAAATTTCGCCCATCGATGCGTTCTCCGTCTTTCTAGTATGCTCAATATTAAAAACTGCGCTCTAACGAAAGTTCAAATTTCCTTGCGATCGAACCCGTACGATCCTTTGGTCTAGTCTTTTAAGAATCTCTTAGTCTTCCTCGAGGAAATAAAGGGCCCCAGGATACAGGGTGAATCGAAAAGATTGAACTGACGTTCCGCGTTACGAACATTATCGGACAAACGAGCCGAACCGAGCCGAGCCAATAAACCACGGGCTCCCTGAAGCAACGCTGCGGTCCAGCCACAGGCGATGCTATAGAGAAGTCTATAAAGTCCCTTTAAAGATGCTATCGAACGTGACCGGAACGATCGGGGCGGACCGAATTATCCGATAATTTGGCAGCCGGTGGCTCATTGCCAGATTGCGTCCACTCCCAGCCAACAACGACTCTTGGCCGTTCTGGAGCGTTCTTCGCACTTCATCCCGCGAGGAGGAACGATTCCATAAAAATTCATCTTCCAGCATCCCGTTCCCAATCGTCCCTCTTCCTCGGTCTTTTATGCAGGCGATATAAAAAAGTATTATAGAATGCGGAAATGAAGAAAATAAAAAAGCGTAATATAAGATGGAAATTCGATTCACCACCATTATTGATCGTTATCGACGATTAATAATTAGACGTACGTATAAGTACACGGGAGGACCCAAAAGTCACTAAACTTTTTAGAAAGAGCCCGCCACTGTCAAGAACAAAAAGGTGGCTATTTGAAGGACACAATCCACAAAACTAATTAAAAATAATTTCCAATAAATATATTTCCTGTGTATAAAAGCATGTGAATATTTAATGTATTAAAGAGTTATTGTTTAAATGGTCTAGTGACTTCTGGGCCACCCTGTACCTATTCATCTTCGGCGCTTCAGACGCAAGGTTCGCGAAGAAGAATGGAACAACACAATCGGGTAGGTATGTATATGTATAATAAGGACTTCTATGAAGTATAATATTTGTGTTTCGCTCTGAACAGCCGAAACGGGAACAGCAACAACGGGAGAAGAAGAAATATTATTTCACGTAACATTTCTATACACTGCGCGGTTGTATTATTGCAGACTCGAAGAGCAAAAAAGCCGCTCCCGATCGATGGAGAACGTGACCAACAGAGTAACCGGCGTTCCTTCAGGAACTTTTTATCTATCGTATGTTTCCGGTGCAACGGATTGCCTTTGATCGATCCTCGCGCTTCTTCTTTCTACCGCGTCCGGAATAATCGATTCACGATACTTCCGGCAAATTATCCGTCTCATTAGCAAGCGATAAAACGAGCGATATTACAATGATATTAACGATGTTCTGGGAATAATTCCTTTGCCACAGACGGCTTCGACGTCTCTACGTAATTTGTAGCTGTTGCTGAATTTTTGAAAATACAGAATTCTAGTTGGTGTAGATGGTTCAAGAGGCAGTAGTATGAGTTGGAAGAACATGGTTTGGTGTATGTATTGTTTCTTGGATTCCTGGAGGTCAGCGCCAAAATATAAGGGACGGTCTTAAGCACCGCGAATGTTTTGCACGTAATTTGCAGCTGTCCAGGAATCCCTGTTTATTGGCCTACCTGCGTTGGGTCACAACAAGAGAATTCATTGGAATTTCAATGACACGAGTCCTGATTTCTAAGAGCGAAATAGGTTTCTCGTGTATCGACCAAGAAAATAGAGTAGCGGATGTCTGTGTCGGTCATCGATCTTCGATCTGTCCGATCCCACTAACCAGTCACACTTCAGGCCCACGATCGATCAGAATCAACGTGAATCAATCCACTGGATTTGGACCTTTTAAACTCCGCAGCGATCGATCATCGAAATCCTCTCGATACGTTTCTCGATCGGCTGAGACGTTTTCCCGTATTGTGAAGAGATCGAGAAACCGTATCGCGCAGGTTTATATTTTTACAATTCACTTTGGCGTTGTTCGCCGCTGAATTCTTCTCCTGGTCCGTGTTCGTTGATCTATCTACCGTGCATAGAAATGGTTCAGGACCCGCACGGAATCGATGGTTCCCGGGGAATGGATATTTCAGAGCCGAGTGGATATCCCCGAAACAAGATTTTAACAAAACGAAAGAATCGGACGGAGATCAGATCTGAAGCGATTTTTAAGAACCGAGGGAATCGACCTGGTCACGACGCACAGTGGTCGATTATTTTAAAAAGTGGGAGAAATATCAAAATTACTTGAAAACTTACTTTGACAACAAATAGAATTAAGTATACCCCTTACTCTTCGTAGATAGATGTATTATTCCTGTCAAGTTTTTGACACTAATAAATGAAATGACAGAACAATGTTCAATTTACAAAATATTTTTTTTCTAATTTTTGCCTCATTTTTGAGAAGAATTGACCACTGTCAAATCTCGGTTTACGAACGACCTTCAGGAACGAAATAAATTCGTGAACCGAGGTTCGACTGTATGTATATTCCGTAGCCATTCGCATGACCAATGTGCCCCTCCCCTTACCCTATCCTCCCCCTCCACCGCTTCCACCTTTTTTTTCTTTCTTTCACTCTTCTGATGGATGTTTTCGTGCGGGTCGGGAGCGGAAAACAGCGGGGGTTATTGCGCATCATTCGCGAAACGCGCCCTTGTTCCCGTAACGGGATTGTCGAACTTCCATCAAATTTACGAGGGGTCACGAATGCGGAAAACCAGAGACAGGGGAAATACGAGATTCACGGGGCTGTAAAAAGTCGCGGGACCCGAGCACGAGAACTCCAGGAACGTACGAGACACGAGATTATGGAAATTCCGATTCGCGAAAAACTGCCAATTTTCCGAGCGTGCCCGCGGCTGCTGACGCAAAAACGGCCATTTATTATGCAAACCGATACTTCGCACCGACTGTTTTCTGATTCCATCCTTCGACCCTGCGAAACAGGACACTTCCCTTTTTTTGCCATTCCCCGTGCCACGGTACCCTTCATTCCGTTACCAATTCGAAATTCAAAATGGTCGGTGGTCTCCTGTTACCTAAATCATCCGCGGGAAACTGTTAATAACAGTAATCAACGAATCCCTCGGGAATTCCATCACACGGCGTAACAAGTTAATTACAACACGGACCGAAGTTGCAAGCGCGCCCACGATGGAATTTCTCGTAATCAGAGTAATTCGAAACTGGAATCCCGACGAATCAGCTAAAAATCAGAATTTATGTATTGCGAGGGCAATGACTTTAGTTTGTAGGAAGAACAGGGAACAACAAACACGAGGCAAAATGAACATGTTAAACAGAACGATACATTTTGTTTCATTACAGATGACCACAGATGTAGAAATATAAACCGCCCGTCAGGCTGAGCCGATGTCTCAACTTTAGAAACAGGCAGGTTACTTTCGGAGGAATTGCTATCTCTTTCTAATATAGCTCAGTCAACATTCGAAGGTTGGCAGTTCGACTCCCGCGCCTACTCTGTTAGTTTTTTTTTCACATGAATTATGTTTTTTTATTTCTTACGTGATTTATATTTATTACTGATCAGTTGAAATTATTCTGAAGTAAACAAAAATTTAGTGTTACAAATTATGTCTCATCCTGCCCTCTAAAACGTTTATTGTTAATTTTCTCAACAACGAAGGCCTATATGGACGTTCGTTTCGTTTCACTTCGCAAGAGAAAGAATAATTACGGCACTGTAGAAGATCACCGAGGTTCGCATAAACAATCGCAGAGCTTTCTATGCATTGCAGATATCGTGTAGCATAAAAGAAACTGTCGCCCAGCAGCGTCGTTAATGCGTTCATGATTGCATTGATACGACAATTCGCTCGGAGGCATTAAATACATCTGTATATCGTGGCGTAATCTGAATATAGCAAGCTGAAATTAGCAAACAATTGCATTTGTATGCGGCGTAGCGCGGCATAGATACATACATACATATAGGTACGTGTTTCGTCGCAACCTCCTCGGTTTCCTCATTCTTTTCGCCGTTCGCTATCCAGAACCTCTTCGTTTCGGATGCGACACTATACCGGGTCAGATAATCTCGAGTCAGACTTCACAATTTGACGGCCGGAACGTGCACACGCGGCGAACTGCTCCGTCGAGGGTTGTTCCCGCCGAGAAGCTTCTCTTCGTGGAAGAGAAAATAGGGTAAGTCCGGGAGAGATGGACCACGTTTTTTAAAATGTCCGAAAATCGAATGTTTTAGAAATAATGGATATTGTAACTCAGTGGTTTGTGTAGTGGATGATCTTTTCTAGCACGTCTAATTAATACACAATATATTTATAAATGGCTGCGGAATAAAAAAAATTTGGTTTTGGGCTCTGGTCCATCTCTCCCTAACTACGACGAGTGAGATGGACCGATTTTATAAATGTTATATTCCTTCGTTAAATTCATCTGTAATAATTATTTTCATCGAGAAAATTGTTTCATTAAACAAACAAAATTATGTATTTTATTATTATTACTGAGATAGTATTACATAGTAACTAGTATTACTAGCAGTTTACCTTGCGAAAGAATTGATTAGCATTGTACGTAGTTAAAAATTAAATAATGTCGATTACACTAAGACAGTATGGTTGAAATATACCGGGTAATTTGAAATTTGCTAAAACTTCGACACCAGGTTTATATACGCGCTGAATAACTTCTATTCAAAGAAAACAATACTGACAGGTGGTGCCTTTGACGTATAGATTGAGAAATACGATTCCGGTCCGTCTTTCCCATTGGTCCATCTCTCCCTGACTTACCCTACATACGTACTCGGAATGTATTCGAAAATAGAGATAGGTACGCGCGTCAGCGGGCAACTTAAATCCAGCCCACGGTAACCCCGATTCAACCCTTCGACTTTGTGCAGAATGCTATTCATACCTATGAAAGATCCACCGGTTGCCGAGGGATTTTCGTGTCCCCCGTATTTCCGTCAATCCGGGAAAATAAAGCATAATCTTCTGCCGTTCGACTCCAGTATCGAAACCTCGTTTTTGTTTTTTCAGTCAGTACTCCAACAATGTCTTGTTCCAAATTCTGCATTCGTATGGGAAACGCTCCCGATACCACCCGCGTTCATAGTACCCATTTCTGAGAAAGGTTCACGCGATCTCGAGCCAGTCCAGGCGAGAAACTCTGCCCACTACGATGCTAAACAGTCCCAGTTTCTCGAATCGGATCTCATTGACTTCGCGCGAACTACCGACATGGCGGGGCCGCGCGCGTTCATACGAGTGGCGGAAATACATAGGTACATATACAGGGTGAACCACGAATCGTGATCAGTAGAGATTACTCTGTTATTAGCAATCCGATCGAAAATGTTTTTACTAGGTATAGCATCGTTTCAAGAGAGCTTTAACGTGATTATAGCAAATTTTTCGTCAACTCTTTTTTTTTTCATGATTTTTCAAGGTCACCTTCAATTTTCTTTCAACAATTCGATTAAAAAGAAGTAACACATGTTATGTTAAAAAATTGAAGGTGACCTTGAAAAATCATGAAAACAAAAAGAGTTGACAAAAAATTTGCGATAAAAACATTTTCGATCGGGCTGCTAGTAACAGAGTAATCTCTACTGATCACGATTCGTGGTTCACCCTGTATACCTACACAGGTAAATATGTATGTACAGAGAAACGGTGTCAGTTCTCGACGAGACGAATCCACTTTCGACGGCTCGACGCGCGACGTTCGTAATACTTCATGAGCATCGCGAGTGACCTTGCGCCAAGACGATCTATATAATGTTTTCCCATCTGCAGATAGACAGTGGATCTGGATTTCATCCGCAGCGAAAACTGCATCGCGAATTTACTGGTCGAATCCCCGTTGCGAAACAGCCAGGTCCGAGATGCTCCGCGGGTCATGGCGGAACGGTCTTGTACGTATTCGGACCGTCCTACTGTTCCACGTTCCATTCCCGGTTACGTGACGGGAATAAAAATAAATCCAGTGACATGGAACGTGCCGTATTTGCCGGCGGCTACAGCGGATACATCATTCGAGAATTATTCCCGGTGTTCCGGGAGATCCTGTCGATAGAAGGACCGCACCACCGACAGTCTAGTCTAGAACCGTGGGAGATATGTTTGATGACGATCGACAGAGAACTCGGGTCTCCTTCCATGTGGAATAAAGTAACGTCGTGGATCCTGGTAAAATAGAGTTTCCCATGGAATCGATACGTTGCGTTGAAATGAAACCGCGGAACGGGCTGAAATATAGGGTGTCTCGAAATAGCTTCGACTCTCGGAAACGAGGAACGTCCAGAAATGTACCGAAACGTCAAACGGTAAACCGTTTATCGATGTTCAAAAAAACATCGCCTACAAGCACTCGAGCGGAATCATTACAATCGTAACACACGTCGTGTTACAAAACGGGACGCCTCGTTTTACCAAAGTAACAACGTCGGTGTCGAAACGAATGGGGAACGAGCGTGGCGATCGTTGTTGAAACACGAGCGACACTACCTAAAAATTTAAGGTAAATTAAATTCAGTGTGACCATCGAGAAACATAGGGGCGCTGGTCTTCGACGGAATGAACTTACATTCCTAACTTCCTTGTAACAGAATACAATCCGAAGAACGTGGAAATTACACTAAGGTCGCGTAATTAGAACAAAACAATAGTCCTCCGTCCGATGCGGTCATTAATCAAGCCTAATGAAAAATTTCGACCGGATAAGTGGAGATAAAGCGTGTTTCATGCGTGACAGAGCGCGATAAAAAGTTTACGGTTTCCTTTACATTACCGCGATTCTACGAGCAGCTAGTCTATAAACCGAGCTCTGAAACACGTTTACATAGTCCTCGGTACAATGCATATAAGCGATATAGGTGTGTACGTACATAGTTGCAACCACCACCCTGGTACCTCACGATTTTACGATACCGTTGGCAACGGGCATTAAACGAAACAATTAAGCAAAAGCTCGCGGAGAATCGTAGGAAAGTTTTTCGGCCGAATGAAATCTCTTTCAGAGCGATTCGAAGAATGAGACAAATGTATCCGGTTTATAGGGATTACGCTACCTCCGCGCGGGAAGCTATTTCTGCTTCAGGACTCTGGCCAATTGTCCTTTCGCCAGAAGTCGTTTTTCTGTTCTATAGATTTGACCGTTCAAGACTGCATAGGACACTATTATCCGATTTGATATCTCGTAACGTAACTCACTGGCGTTCACAGTGCTTCGAGAGAAATTTTTTCATTCGTCGTATCTATCCCCGAATAGATGATATGGGCCACTTTAATGCCATCGTGACCTTCGAGATAGGACCGTATTCCTCCAATCTGGGGATGAGAATTTTGCTGGGAAACCTGAGTGGGGATGCGGCGCCCGTCTAAGGTTCATGTCTAGGTACAGATTCCTCTTGATTATAGTCCCGAACTGGGGTCCACGCCGGGACAATAATCTTGTAGGAAGAAATGCTTCGGATCCTCGTAAATTCGTTTTCGCCTGTATAAAAGCGATGGGAACTGTGCACATAAGGTCATTGTAAGATAAGTGGTCCAATGTCGTTGCCCAACAATTTAGTTGGCTGATAAGTTCCAAGTTTGAGACTTAATCCCTTTTTTTTTCCTATCATTTCTCAAATATTCCGTGACGTTTGCAAATTTTTGGGTTAATTATCTCTTGTAGAGGACGGGATAAAATTTTGAAATTTGGCCATTTACTTGTCCTATGGGCGTATTTATATTACACGGCAAAATTTTCAAGATTGAGATTCAACTAGCAATTAAGTTACAGTGACCAGAAGTGGTGCCCGAAGGATCCCGTTCAGAAGTAGGTATGTATGTGGTATGTATTTATCTCTGGACCGAAGTAACAAGCGGCTGTGTCACTTCAATCGTTGTTTCGCTTCGCGACGGCGTTGCCCCCGACCGCAACGCAGCCAATTCTATCGCATCCGGCGACTAAACTCCACCGGTCATTTAATTTAACTGTTTCGAAGCGCGACACCGTGACTGCATAACAAACACATCCGCCCCGTAACGACGACTTTTCCGTGTCCTTTTAAACAGATTTCCGGTTCAGAACGCCCGTCGTGACGTTCTTCCTTTGAAAAGCTCTTCGTCCAACGTCATCGCTGCGAACCGTTTAACATTTAAACCGTTGCAATTTCAACGATAGACGGAACGTACGTACATGTTTAACGGCGTACTTACCGAACACTATTCCTCTCTCCGTTACCTTTCTTACATTAGCAACTTGCTCGAGGAACCGTCGACTTACGTTCGACAGGATCCAAGAAATTATTTAACGGAGTTACTCCACTTAAGTAGCCCTGTGTTCGAAACTACAACGCAGAAATATCGTCGAAAGAACTGCACACTGGAAGTAGGAGGGGGAGCTTCGTGGCAAGTATGTACATAGTTGCCGCGATGTAAAGTTCAAAGTTATTTGAATCAATACCGTGGCAGTTCCGCGCCTGAATAATTCAGCAGCGGCACGTATTATGCGGCCAATAAAGCAGCCAGAAACGCCCGTGGAAAATGTATTTGCCGCAGCGCCGGCAACGAAAAAATGTGTCGCGATAATTTCACGAATGAGACTTTACGACAGATACTAGATTACCTGGCCGGGACAACGCGGCGCAACGGTTGCAACGAAATGAGTCGCGTCCCGGATAGTTGAAAAAGGAGAATGCCGCCACCACCTGCCAACCCGAACGTCGCCGACCACGGAAATTTAAAGCAACCTGTGCAGGCTCAAAGGGACACCCGGTGGTGGTTAAATGGTGTCTCGAGCCAAGTATTTTGCATTGTTATCCGCGCGTTTCCCGTTACCGGTCTCCGTTACGCGAAAGATGTAACGTGAGCTCGTCCGAATGGTCGCCGAGATTATAATTTCATTAGAAGCGAATTAACCCTTTGCCTGTGGACAACGAATATAGACCTCCAAGGCAAGATACTTATTTGGTGCGAACATATATATGGAGGGTTCAGAAGTCAATCGGTGTAAGTCACTCTTTCATTAAAAATTATTTACGCCGTGTAAATACACTATAAATATACTACGTGTAAATATAACTTGATCATATAAACTTGATCACCTCGAATAATGACATTTCGACTCGAATACTGATTTCGAAATAGAACTCAAAAATAACGAAAAGAAAAATAATTTTTTCTAATTATTGACATCTTAATACACTTATTAAGCAGCGTGAATGCTTCTTAGCTACACATTTAAGGAAACAAAGTAATTCGAAGAAAAGGACCGAATCGCTGCATTTCGTCGGGCCCAGCGTACTTCTAACGAGGGCATGCCTCATTGCTGTTACTTTTCCTTTGCGATTCAACGCCTGTTTTACTTAGAAAGGCTTCCCATTCCCGAGTTCGCGGGTCTGTCTTTAACAAAGTATATACCCCCATTACGTTTTGTTCGTCGGATTAAGTTCTCGCGTCAAAGTAACCGGAGCTTCTGGGAAACTCGATTTGAATGAAACTGGTCGCGCTACATTAATACAAACTTTAAGGCATTAATCCCCGCCGATTGTTGAGTGCCTTGAATAGGTCTTCTTTGGAAACAGCTTCCCTGTGGTTCAGCCGAAAGGAATATAAAACGGGCGAATAATCGGTATCGATGACTAAACGATAACAGAATGTCGGATTGTACGGAGGAATTCGAGGGAAATCCAACGAGCCACTGGGCTGCTTTATCGGAATCCGGATTATGAATGCAAACTGCATTCGTAATTGGCCACCATAAACCGTGCACCGATGTTACCGTGCAATTTTTTTTTTTTTAGCTTCGTTTTTCCCGATCCTCCATCCCCTCTCTTGTTTCGATCGACGCGATGCGACGCACGCTTCCGACCATTGCAACGTGAACAGAGAGACCGATCGCGATTCCGTGCAAATTGGAAATAACTTTAGCGCCGGTGTTAATTCAATGGTGACGAGATTCGGCTTATCCTGTCGCGGATACATTCGCGGGGTGTTAAGAGGAGCGGCATCGAAACCGTGTATCGTTCTGTAAACCGTAAAAACGTCCGACAAACGAATCGTAAAACACGAAAGCTTTGTTTCCATGCGTGTGCAAACAGCGATGAAACTTTTTTTCTTTTTCTTTTTCCTCTGTTTTTTGCGAAACATCGCAATAGTTACTGTCGAAACTCTGTTAAACATTTGCCTGCCGCGCAATAAAGAGGGTATATAGATATCTATGTACATAAAATTTTTCAAACGTTTACCGTAACATGCGTCAGACTTCGGAATTCCAGTATGGGTTACGGAAAGTTTGACGACAAAAATTTTCGCGTTATCCGCTCCATTTTCGACGCTGTAACTTACGCAGAAATCCGCTGGCTGATTACAAACGATACAACCTGCTGATTATATATATATTGTAAATATGTGCATAAATACATACATATATAGGTACACTCTCTTTCCCATGATAGCAAATTTTTTGTCAACTCTTCTTTTTCATGATTTTCCAAGGTGAAAATCAGTTCAGTAAAAACATTTTTCTATGTAAGCTACACATTTATCAACAACAGAAACATCATATGAACAGCATTTCGAAGACGACTTCTGTTGATATACTCGTCCTTCGACCGCAGGCAAGCATTCTACGGACCACTTTTAAGTGTATACATATACTCGTCGTCGTCCGTACTGAAAATGTTGAGCTTAGATTTCAAATGTCCACGAACGCGAAGGCGATCCTCCCATTTTTCATTTTCCTGTCCTGTCCAAGTACTTAACGTTAGTGGCACTTGCGGGCCGAATAGCCTCTCTCGCCACCCGTCTCGCCTAACGACCCCAAAATCGCTGCTTCGCGTCATCAGATCGTTTTATTGTCCCGTTTTAATTGCGCCAGACACGATTTACGAGAACCCGCGACACTTCCAGAAACGTGGAAATGGGTGGTTATGGTTAAATCCCGAGGTCGAGTATCCGTTTAGTCAACCCTTGCGGGTTGAAACGTTGAAAAATCCCCTAATTCGACGGGTCTGCTTCCCCTATCGCCGTCAATTCACAATAAATTCAGTGTTAAGCCGACTAGACTTCCTGTTGCCGCTGCACGATGATCCGGTGTGCGAATAAATTACTGGCTGTTCAATCTGTCGGATAAGGGGAGATTTTCCTAGGCTCATCGATGCTTCCGATAATGTAATTTAATGAAATTCCTAGCGAAAACCTATTACAATAACATACTTTCCGCGGGCGAATCGGTTCCTGAAATTTTCCTCGACATACAAATTGCAGAGAGTCGAAATCCAGAACCGATCTTGATCTCTCCTCCTCGTTACTCCCATCTGACCATTGTTAGGGCACAATGAGCATCTGTGCACCGACTTCGAAGCGAGCAATAACCCCTGAGTATTCAATTAACAGCGATTAACCAAAGCTTGATACCGTCGACAGCGTACAGGAATTGAATCCAACGATAAGCCTCGATTAAAATCTAATTTCCCGAACCGAAGATAATCCAGGCGAACCTCGTGCCAAAGCGTGATCCAACCGATCCTCTCCCCGTAACATTTCGCTACACCATCGATTTCTCACAGGTGCAAACACAAAGCACCACGCACATAAACACTTTTTTTAGCCAATCACAGAAATACAGAGTTCATTTTGGTTAGATTAAAATCACCTGAACCCTCTAGGTTAGTTAAGAGTTATTAATTATGAAAAGAAGGCTAAAGTGTCTGTCCATTATATGCCGTTTCTACTTATTGTAAGTACGATGCCGCGGCGTGCGCACCGTATCGATATTCAAAAACGAACCCAATAACGTCGAGTCAGACTCGTGCCGACAATATCAAAATGGATTCAACAAACAGAAATATTATTCGTGTTCTTTGAGTCAAAGTGAAATACTAGTTTACCGATATTAACACGTTGACTGCCAGCTACGAGATAACTCGTAGTTGAAACATTGCAAACATGCTGGATTATTTAAATACCTCTACAAAATTTTGACATAAGATTAATATCACAGTATAATTTAAAACAAGACAAGCAAGCTCTATTAATCAAACACATATATTTTCAAAGATTTCTGACTTAAAAAACGAAATAAAGTGTGTCTGGCTACGTACTGCCTTTACCACTGTGCCAGTCAACGTGTTAATATTTACCTTTTAGAATAAACATACAATTGCGATAAGTACACGAATTCCTCTTGTTTCCGGGGAATTATTGATGATAAAGTAATTCTAGAGACTGCAGACATCAAGAAAATTATAGGGCAAGGGGTTAAATTCCAGCCTCGAGGCTCCCTCGGACTTTAGCCAGACCTCGAGCAAATGGTCGTCTAAGTGAAAAACAGTGCGAGTAAAACACTCCCGGATGAACAAGTTGGACGCGCAGGGTAGTAAGACGACGAACAATGGTCCGACTGGACTCCACCGACGAAGACTGAGAAACAAGGTGCGGTGGTCATGCACCAGATAGAAATCCTTCTGGCACGGGGCATAATTTATCGTGGTACGGCCCACTTAGTCGTAGCCGGTAGTCATTAAGGGCGGCGAGGGTGGTACGTCAGGAGTTACACACTTTGTCACGGTAAGTTTCTCCGGCGTGACAATTTTGCTGGCCGGCCGCACCATGCTGCCGCACCCCGCGACGGCTCGATTAAATTACCCGCCGACGACCATCGTCCTTGTAGTCGTTGTCGTCGTAGTAGTAGTCAGAGTCGTCACAGGAACAGGGCGAACGAACTTCCCCAGTTACTCTAGTTTCTTCTTTCCATGTTTCCTCGACAGCATTCCTTGCGGAACGTCTGTCGAACACTGTCAAGAAGACCTTCGGTTCGACCTCTGACAAAGCAAGATCTTCAGAAAGGGATTCGTCATTCTTTCATGAATCCCGCGAGAACGGATCGATCTTTTCCTCGATTTTATTCGTTAAATTAGCACCATAAGCGCATCTGATTTTTCAACGGGATCCCTACAAGACGGGTTTTCTCCCGCGAAAGAGGCTTTATCGACCGTAATATACATTGCAGCGACGAATGAAATATACTATGATTTCAAAGTGTCTTAGTATAATACAGGGTCCCTAACTTTCTGAATGTAAGATTACATGGAAAGTTGTACGTACTCCCCGTTTGACGTTATCGATGGTGTTTGAGTTTCTAAGAGAATTATTTAATCAAACTTCTCGAGTTCGACCCTCCCGTTTGTTCTCAACAACGTTCGAAATTCGTTCTCCGATGAATATCTCGTCCGACCATCGATCCTCGGGGCTCGCGAATGAAACGACTCCTTGGGCAACGGGGGGAGTTCGGACGAGTTACATTTTCATTTTCACATCATCCGCCCAGACTCATCTGTAACGGGAAAAGGAAAACACGAGGATATCGAGAGGAAAAACGAACGGAACTTCTGTACGAGAGTATGAAAGATTTCCTTTCAGACTCGTCTCGACGTTATTACGTGGCAAGTGGTAATGCATGCGAAACAGGGAGAGATCTCGAAGACAGATTCGGATTGAAACAGCGATGTAAGATTCAGATATTCGACACGCCAATCTTGTGGGACGTGGCAAATCGTATTCCTCCGTCTCGACGGATCCATATGGATATCCGTCTGTATCCTCGACACGGAAACTACACTCTAGAGTTTCGTGACGTCTCGCGTCTCGATGCTCGCTTGAAGTATTCGGATTCAAGTAGGAAAGTTCGCGCCTCATTGGCGTTGTTTCGCGAGCAAATTCGTCCTTGTTCATTTCGAAATTTCGAACCAGAACTCGAGCATCCATGGAGAATTTATCGCGAGAAAGAACAGTGAATCTAAAAGAAAAATCTTTAAGTTTCATGCGCTATCGAGAATTCTTCACGTCTGCGTTGTATTTTCGGGGATTCTACTAATTTGTTTCTATTAATTTTATTTGCCCAATAGATGAAAAAAGACAGAAAAAATAAGTTTTGACAAAATGAAACCTGGATCTCATATTAGGCGACCAGTTTTTGAACTCATGTTTTTGCATACTTTTCATTTTAATTTTATTATGATAAATATATACTGAACGGGCCGTATTATCGGAGGGTCGGATTAGCGAGATTTTACTGTATGTTGTAAAAGTGTACACATCTTACATTTGAAACGTGTATCATATTTCAATAAAAGTATTTTTAATAGAGAATTATGCGCGCTTAAAAAAATGGGTCTCATATTCGGCTACTTTACAATCAACGCGGGTAATACAAACCGCGATCGTCTTGCAAACTCGGAACAGGTCGGGAGAAAAACCAAATTATAACTTTCCCGGCATCGTTGCGCCGTTTAATTATTCCCGGGAGACAAGCAGAGCAGAACGGTGGATCGTTACCGAAGAAAAGTAGACCGAACGAGTCGCGAGGGGTGAGCGGAGAGGATTTCGTTCCCGGGATCGGTGAGCTGGAAACCCTCGGAGCGTCCAACTCCTTCGGGTGGACAACGTGGAGTCGTCACAAGAACGACCGGAAGGAAATGGAAGAAAAGGGCACCGTCGGACGGAGACCTGACCATTCGTCTTCGTTCCATGAACCGAAGCAATAGCACCACCTCTGTTAGAAAAGTGTCGGCCGATCGCGTAACCTGTTGTGCTCTTCGGCCACTGCGACAGCCTTTCGCGATTTACGATCTCTCCTTAATTAATGCCAATTAAACGGGCCGCGCGATCGACGCGTTCCTCTCCATAAATAATCCCGGTTCAGGCATGACACGGCAGTTTATTAGAGCTGACGTTTTCACCCCCGTAAATCCACCCCGTTTAGCGTTCTGCTGCCGTCTATGTCGTTGCTTCACTCCGCGTAACATCCGCGAAATTTGCCAATCGAACAACGCAAAATCGGCGGACCAACACATACGACTATCGTATCCAGAAATCGTAAAACGGAGCCGGATTTGAACGGTTGGAAACGCGCGATTATTTTTACACCTTCGTCAGGTGGTACCCGGCATTACGGTACGAGGCTACGTGCTCGACGAGGCAGCCTGCGCGAAAAAAAATACACGCTCGACCCCCGCCTCGTCCGTTCGCTAGCTCGGCGTGATTCGGTGATTTACGCCAGGTCGAGTCGCGGAAAAACCGACAAATTTTCCTCTCGGGGGGGGGGGGGGGAACCACCGGGCTGTAAAATGGTTGGATAATTCCGACGAAATCTCGATCCCCGCGACTATCATTTTCCGTTACCCGTCCGCGTAATCGCCGTGCACTTATACCTATCGCAGATTTCCCCGCTCGATTCAGCGTGGGATCGATAAAACCGGGTCATCGTGCAATAGTTTTAGGAACATTCGAGTATCCCATTCGGCTTCAGCCTGGGGCAAGATGAGAAATGGCATGAAACGAGGTCAAGAAACATTCCCATTTCTTAATAATTCCCATTTCTTAAGAATGTTTGGGGAATTATATGCATATACAGTGGACTCTAACTATACAGTAAATCCTCGATAAGGCTCCTCGACACTAACAAGGAGAGGTCCCCAAGTATAACCCTGACTTTTTAGTGAAGTTAAGCACGGTGATAGAGCTTGGAATTCTGAAGCCAATGATATTTGTTTCAGCCGCATATGGCCATTAGTGTATGAAATATTCAATGTTCAGTGACGGGGAATCTGCGAACACTCATCGAGAATTTACAAATTCGCTCTCCCACCACGTTCCAGCTTTTGCGCGGACGCTCAGACCGAGGCTATGACGATAGAACTTAGCATGGAGGGGCTCTGAACATATTGCCATTTTATTTAAGGTATAAAGGTATAAGGTAAAATAAACATATATATTTAAAGGTTTTCATAATTTTATCGTTGACCTTGCGATGTTTTGGTAACAATCGAAAGTTCAAGCTTCTACGAATGTTCTGTTAAATTTTGCAATGTTTAATTTCTGCAAATTTTCGTGAGCCACTTTAACACTAGAACTACCGACGATAAACGCATATTTGCTTCGATCATAAATAGTTCGAACATAATAGAGATTCCGTCGCAATAGCGGGTCTTGTCGAGCCGCAGTATCGTGTTTCTGGATACGTTCTTCTCTAGCCTAAAAGCTCTCGATATCACCGAGAAAATAAAAAATATCGCGGAGAAACGGAAGTGGGAAGCGTACGATAACAGTAGCAGAAAGGCGACACAGCAGGACAGGAAGAATCCGGTCGTTTGTGTCGCGTTTCGTATCCCCGGATATGCGAAGGGTGGTGGTCCGCCTTGCAAGCCGATAAAAGTACCTTTGCCCCCGTATCGCGTTCAGGGGCCAATAATATCGAGGCGTGCATCGAGCGAGAAAAACGACGGCACTTTGTAGCCGATTCGTCGGCCGTTCGCGCAAACATTTACGAAGAAACGACCGCTGGGGATCTGTTTCCGAGGAGAAAAGAGGTGAAAGGAGGGAAAGTCGATGCACGACAGCCATCGGGAACACCGACCCTCGGCTACGGACACCTCCAGGTGCTGTGTAACCTTTGACCCCTCGCAAAATGGAAGAACGATCCTAGATTTCACCACACTACGGATGTACAGTAATGTCTCGATGAGTGCGACGAACTCAGGTCTGCTTTTGGGCATTTGTGGCAAAATGGAAAGATTTTCCAACCCATTATAAATTTGTTATTTGCCCCACCCTTGGTAGGAATAACGCTGTTGTTCGTGTCGAATTCATCGAGGAATTACTGTACTTTGGCTATCCTATTAATAGCGATTATTTTTCAAGGGCATTTGAGGGGATCCCCCTTTGAAACTAATCAAAACAGAGTAAGCAGAAGCTAAGCGTTAAAAGCCTTTCCCCAGTTCGTCGCACTTATCGAGACATTACTGTACCTACGGAGCAGAAATGTACGGGATTGAATACAAACTCCCAGGCGTGCCAGAGGACAGTACGAAATCTGTTTGTCCACGTTACAATTGTTTTCGAAAGCAATAAATGACTGTTGGAGATTTCAAGTCCATCTGCAAACATCGACGGTCGGACTTTAACGATTTATTCGCGCGTATCGATCGACCGAAAGTCAGCTGTTACAACGTCAGCTTTTAGCCTCCCTGTCGCATTGAAACATACGAATCAACTGAAACAGAAATACTGCCTGGTCCTCGTTTTATCGAGGGCTCAAATAAAAAAATGGTGGTCGAATCACCCATAGGGACTAGACCGAAATTCGATGATGGTTCTCGTCGAAAGAACAGGATACATCGCGTGCTGCGAGATGCAATGCACGCGACACGGTAGAAAAAATCCTCGGGGATTTAACTATTGAAATATTGATGTATTGAAATTTCCATAGGCGGGATTATTCGTTTGGATTCATTACACGGTTCGAAGCGTTGCTCTCTATTTCTTCGATCCCGTAGGGCTTCGAAGGTGAAGAAGCCTCGCGATTTGCAATATTCTTCGTGAAAACGAAATGATTCGGTGAATGATCGAGAGCACCGTGACTACCTTAATTGAAAACCAATACCAGCAAGGCGCTATTTAGTATTTCCGCGAACGTTTGTCCACGGGGGAGAGAGAGAAATGGATTCGAGGGACAGGTGGAAATTATACGACGGTATATGCACTGGGGAACCAACAGGCAATATGTATTACGGAATGATTCACAGCGTCGGGAAAGGGGGCGAGAGGGTCACGTTGTATCTGATTCGTTGCTTGGTCTCGCTTCGTGATCAAAGGGAAATGCCACGCTGGCGTACGTGGTACGAAGAGGCAAACTGGAGCAAATGTAGACTTTGTCGATGGTTCAAGCATGACACGATCGATCGTCCAAAAGACGAAATGGATTGGACAAGAAAGGAAGAGGAAGTCACGACAAGACAATAGAGAGAACACCAATCTCCAAGTTAGGACGTGAAAACACGTGACAATTTTTAGAACTAAATATCTCCGAAGGACCAAGAATTTATGAAATAAAACACAGACTTCAGTAAATCCTCGATGAGTGTTCGAAGGCTCCTCGGCACTGACAAGAAGGGATCCCCATATGTACCGCCGATTTTTCAATGAGGTTTAGCACAGTGATAGAGCTTGGATTTCTGAAGTTGATCTATTTAATGTTCAGTGCTGAAGAACCTTCGAACACTCATCGAGGATTTATTATACTCGAACGAAGAAGAAAGAAGCTGGAGTAAGCTGGAATAAAAATCTCGATCCGGAAAAAAGGGTGGAGAGTCGGCACGGATCGAGATGCAGACGCAAGAAGGGTGCTTCGTAAGAAGCAAGACGCGCGATTCGTGCGAGACTAAAAGATTATTCGTACGAGACAAGCACACTCCTCAACGCTGGGCCGAAAGTGGGCGCTTTTGCTCGTGTTATTCAGCGGAGCTATTTACCACTTCTTTCCCTTATCCACGCAGTCTATTGTTCGTCTCCGCCTTCTTCACCTCCCAGAAATGAAAGCCATGCTTGGTGCGCGATATTTCAATTCCCATGTCACGTGCAATTCCAACGGTACGATGGTTCGTGCGTTATACCACGAGGGAAACCGGGCGAAAAAAAATGGGGAATTCCGAATCTTCGTGGACAACAACGAAACTAAGAAACTGCGTACACAACTGTAGACGATCTGTTTATATTCCTATCACAATTTTTACCTTCATTTCACAGCGTACAGATTCACAGACGTTCAAAATCGAGGGAGCAGGTAGGCTCGATTCGATAATGGCGAGAAAAAAAAAGTCATCACATTTCCATTTCATCGGGCGTATTCTGACATAGCTCGCTGGCCTCGTCGCTTACAGATACGTTGCCTGGCATCATTAAAATGGTTCGCATTAATGAAGCGTTCAACCCATGACGCGCACCGGATTCAGTCATTTCCGGTCACGGGCGGAACCGTTGAAGAATGAGGCTGGTCCAACGGTTGTAAAACAAAATACAAACAACAAAATCGAAGTCGAGAGGGCGAGGATGAAAAGCGGCACGAAGCATGGACGAACAGAGATAGCAAAGGCCGATGGAAATCAGCGCGGCGAGGGCGGGAATATGATTTTTCCGAGCAGGCAGGCCGATTAATGCACGATACAGAACGTAGAAAACGGGAACAGAGAAACGGGTTTCCACTTTTTTCCTTCCCTTCGCCTCCTCTTCACCTTTCCCGCTCGCACCCCATTCACGGACTAATGGAAAGTTCGCATAGCGCGAAAAATATTCGTTCGACGGCCCCGTTCCTGGCTGCGTGAATGGTCGAAAAAAAAAAAAAAGAAAAAAGTCCGACGAACGAAGGCGTGTAGAACGACGGTGTACGTAATGCGTATCCCCCGATGCCTGTCGACGAATAACGCACGTGTATAGAACGCAGAGTAATAAAACTATGCGACGATCGCTTTTGTCCGCCCCCCCGGAAAATACTGCCGCTGTCTCGGGGTCTTTGTCTCTCTGAATCGCTGTCCCTTTGTCTCTCCTTTTATAAATCGTCCCGTCTCCGGCCGCGCAAGGCACGCGCCGCGCCACATTTGCTCGCGTTTGGCAATTAATAATTCCTTCCCGCGCTTGGAAGAAACGTGCGTCCGGTCGTGTATTTTCTTTTCAGTGAAACAAAGTGTTTTAATCGTTACCTGGATAGCATTCGATTTCTGCTCCAGCGATTACAGTTTTATCGCGACCGTTGCGAATCGACGACTCGTTATTTACGGGGCGCTGCGTAACGATCATTGTCTCGTGATTATTACGTAATTTATTTGTTCCGCAACATCGACACTTTTTCTCCCTTTTCTGCGACTGATGGAACAGCAATTGAATGATTAAACATTGAACGTGGTACAGATTATACAAGCTCCCTCGCAAATGGTGTTAAACGGAGACTCTGTCAACCGTTACGTACATTTGATCCTGACTTGATTTGATATTTCAAATCATCATAGGAATACCTCATTTCCAGGGGTCGAGGCTATTTCAGAACACCCTGTATATGTATAAATGATCTCGGAACCGGCGAAGAGCGAACGACGCTTTGTGAAGGACGTCGTTTAATCTTCTCTTGATCATTCGCTATTCATAAAGTACGTACACGACCCAACTCGGGAAAAATCCGAGTTCCCCGCATAAAAGGGGTTCGGCCGAGGACAGCGCATTAATTAAGCACCCTAATCACGAGAGGCGGCGGCGACTGCAACGACGAGGTGGAGAGAATGAGATCAAAACCTCTCATCCCTGTCCCAATGGAAAGCAAATCCGAGTTCATATACCATGTAACATTTCCCGAGAGACTGGTAGGAGAAAGCTTTTTCTCTGGTAGAAAAAAAATATTTAAGCTCGCTTAGTAACCAGCAACGTCCAGCAACAACGAACCAGTCTTTCGTGCCTTCCCCTTTCGTGGATTCTCGGCATTGTTTCATCTCGAAAGATTCGCAATGTCAAGCGTGTGTCGTCTAGCAGTGGTATAGCTGGTAACTTGGGGCGTGTATCGTCCACGAAATTACTTTTCTAGTGACTTGGAACTTTTCCGCGAGATAAAGTTTCCAACGGATCCCTTCTCGACCTTCTTCCATCCCCGGGCTACTGTTTCCTGGTTTCCTTATCCACCCCTTTTTTTATTGTCCTTCTATATCTTTTTCCCGGCATGTTTCTCCGGTCTTCCGTTTCTTCCCCGCGGCGCTGTTGCTTCCACGCGTTCGTAGCTCTCTTTTTCGCCCCACTACTCCCCGAATTCCGCTTACGAGAGTGCTTCTTTTTCTCTCGCTACACCTTTGTCCCGCTTTTTTTTCAAATTTCTTCGCCGCTGGACTTTCCGCCCGTGAATGGTACGCGTACCTCTGGGGATTGGAGACTCGAGGAACATTCGTCGGACAACGGAGCGCGTGATTAAGATAAGCATGATTATAATGCCCTTTTTTGCGAGCGACGAGCTGCATTTAACATTCCAAACGAAACGTGACGTGTCTCTTTTTTATACCAGAACAATTCAGCGTCCGCTGCTCGAAGTGGGGTAAGAGTTACGTTTAACTCGCCGACACGATTTCATCGACACCGAATTTTGACAATAATATTAACTCACCAACACGTTTAGATCACCGACAAATGTTTTTTTTAAAGATATTAATACCTAAACTTTTGTTTGGTGGGATGTTAGGTGATTCGTCATTATTTTTTGTATACGGGGAAATGAATATCGAGATAATGATACATCCTCGGCAATAACGTGTAGTGATATATACATATATATACACATATAGTCAGTCGTTGAATAAAAATAACAATCATTGTATGTACTAGAAGTCGACATTAATGAGTAAACATTTTCGGTGAAATGATTATCGATGAGATGATTGTCGATGAAATGGTTGTCGATCATCTAAACGTGTCGATGAGTTCATATTATCGAGGAAATTCGGTGTCGATGAAAGCGTGTCGGTAAGGTAACCCCTTCGGGAACGGATAGATTCGTAATGCGCGCAATGGAAACATTTCAACAGTAAAGTTGTACGCCTCGTAAAAGCGTTAAATGGAATCTCGAGTAGAAAATGAGCGACTCATCACCCCGTTAAGTTGGAAGATACGCGACAAGAAAAAATAATGTAAGTACCAAGGAAAAACGAGTTGCGTCAACTACCAGACGAGACTGCTCGTTCCTCAAGTTATGCGAGAACTTTGCCCCGAGGCAGCTCGAAAGTGCTGGAAAATATTACTCGAAACGGTCCATGACCGTCCCCTCCCGGATAAATGATACGGACGTTTGCTTCTCGACGAGTCGGAGCTTTTCTTTATTGTTACTGTGAACTTTCCCTGTCTCGCTTGTATTCTATTTTTAAGACGTTCGAACTTTTTCCCTCGATTTCAATTACCTACCGTCGAAGCATTCTTGCAAACGGCCAAACTTCTTTCACCGTTCCGTCTCGTGGTCCCCGTAACGATATCCGACAGAAAAGAAAAAATTGCTCGCCTTGTACTTACACAGTTCGTACATAATATGTAGCATAAAAGTAGTAATTCGTGAGCAGAAAATAGACACGTATACTGTTATTCCTTTTCTGTTCTCGCTGCGTATAAGGAACGACTTGTGATCGACAGGAAAAACAGCTGCGTGCTCGTGTTAGAGGGGTGAACAACACTCCTCCGTTCCCACGAGTAATAATACACTTTTCACTTACTTTTCTCGTCGAGCGCTTTCCGAGCTATGTATATTTCATAGACGTTTCGAGTAACCAGGCGCACTGCGAATGCGCTACATTCGACGTTCTACGTTCGACGAAGCTGTCGAGTACACATATACAGTGACAGTCAAAAATAAATATGTATACACATTACGAAGGTGAGTTTTGTGTAATACTTCTATGACAGTAATACAGTTTGCATATGGTTTACCAATATGGACAACCAAAAAAGTCGAGAAAAATATATTCGAAGCTGTAACCACGAAATTTTGTAAATATCGTTAAACATGGTGGAATGTGCTAATTAAATTTTATTCGTAGTAACTGTGGACAAATTCGGATATTTTAATATTTTAAAATCCGATTTCACTGCAATGTTTGTGGCTCTTTTAGTGTGACCGTGATCCAAAATTTAGAAGCAAATGTGGTATTAAAAATGTCTGCTGGAGAACAGTTTCGATCGTTCAAGCCCTCCACCACGGTCTACCAGATCTGAATGTAACAAAGCATCTTGTGCGAAATATTTCATTCTAAATTGAGAGAAATAAACATAAATGAATTAAATACTTTCGTTAGAATTTTCTCCTCGATGAAGTTGCCAAAGAGGCTCAGTTATATTCTCGTTGAACGTAAACGGTGTCGAAGAACTGTCGGCGTATCGATTCTGTATTAGAAAGGAATGCTGATGCCATTGTACGTCGATAGTGACAAGAGGAAACAGAGAAGTCAGGGAGAAAGATCACCGTGAAAAATATTCAGTTCACGAAGTCGCGACCGCATTAAGAAAACTCGTTGAAGGGTTTAAGAATCGTCAGAAGAACGCTCAACCCCTCTATTTCGCCAACGATCCCGCGCAGAACCCACTTTTCTTCCATCGACCAGTCTTCCCTGTACACCCAGGCTACAAGATCGATCCTCGTTCTATTTACAATTCGTCACAGAACGCTCCCTCTTCGTCACGCCTACGATCATGACTGTTATTTCCACGAGCCTCTATTTGGCACCGAGTGAACAACCGTTTCCCTATCCTTTTGAGAGTAAGCTTCGAGGACGTATCGATCGATCGATCGTTGGTTCACGGGGTCAGGTATCGTACAATCAACGAATCCTCGGTGACGAACTCGAGCTCGTTTCCTTCGTTTCCCTTTTGTAAGTAGGTCAATTAACCTAGAATACGATTATGAGATATACGATAATAAATAACGAGAATAATAACGTCTTGATCGGTGATCTAGATTCAACCAGGATTTCTGAAAGTATTTAATAGGACGAAAACAAGCTTTATGCGCAACTGTGCTATCTATTTAGCTCTCTCTTTAATGTACAATCCGTCTGTGAACTGCACCAACGCTGAAAGGCAGAAGGAATATCATCAAAAGTGTTCCCCCTTTTCATTTCCAAGTTCCTCCCGTAAACAGGGTCAGCAATTAGTCGAAAAAGATAATTGCCTGCAGCCTCGGAAAAATAAAGTAGGACGGTTAATAGGACCGGGTACACGGCAGAGGGATGCTCCATTAACGATATCAAGGAGCACGGAACGACGGGACGAAAAATCATCGAGGCCGAGGAGCGTAATTGAAAATTCAATAACGGTATGTTGGCTAGTCTCGCTTTTATCGGTGGACTGGTTGTAAAAGCTTTCGGTCGCGCGCGATAATTAGAGTCGAAAGCCCATGGACGTGCACAGAGGGTGAATTGCGTGGTAATTCACACACTGATCACGCCACCCCTTTTGTTCACGGGACTTGCACAGTCGGCGACGATGTGTGTGTCGGGTAGCTGCCATTCACGACCCTTCCCGATAAATCTCCGTTCGAGCGCTGACATCTCGGACACAGGTGCCTGATATGTTCCATTCCGAAGAAATACCGATCGGCAAATACAGCTTAAACGCTCGTCCGTTTGGAATTTCTCTCATTTCGCCAGGACCAACGTGTGGACCGGCTGATCGACGAGTCCAGTTCCGGCGTCATCCATAAATACAGGTTCCTCTCGATTATCGTCTGGCTTGATCTACACGATTATTGTCCAGTCGTTATCCACACCACTGGGGAGGGGGGACGTGGAACCTGTCAAGCGTATACTCTGTTGCTCCTCCGATTTTGTTACTAAAATTTCGGGCAAAAATCGAATTTACGACGGTCTAAAGCAGTTCTCCCTACTAGATTATTGTCTCTGCGCGGACTCAACTTCGGGACGATAATCGAAAGGAGTCTGTACCCTGATATTGAAACTCGATCTAGATTCGCAATCTTTGGATCAAAGAACAAACTCGACGCCGAGAATCCAGCACGATCTCTAAGATAGATGCCTAGCTCGATCGAAAACTTGGTAGCTTTCGTGCTAGGATCGCCCACGCTGTAGTAAACCCACTGCTTTGCTATGCGCGGAAACATGGTACATAGGTATACTGCGGCTAGATCGTTACGAAAATATTTTTCCACCTATTCGTCCGTGTTTTACACTTGTCACGACTTCAATGGTCCCTCCGAGCAACAATTAGCGAGCGAAAGCTACGGTAATTGCGCTCGAAACAAATTGTTCGCAGTGCAATTATAAACAACCCGGAAACGGGAGGAATTGTAACAGTAATTACGTCGCTCCCAAGTGTTTTACGCGTGCATCCGGGTAGAGGAACCAGAACTGGAAAAAATACACTTTCAGCGGTAGGGAGGCGAAGGAGGGTTAACTTTTCCATTCCGTTGCTGCGATCGCGTGAAGAAAAACCACTCGCCCGATTTCCGCGAACGCTTCCCGGAAACATAATACTCGCCGTCGCGCTGCGCGCCGAACCCACGTACAGGGAATCGCGGAAAAAACCTCACAACTTCAACAATTTTCAATATTCTTGAATATTTCTTGTTCTATCCTACTCTTTAAAAGCTAAGCTTTATTTTGAATGTAATATAAGAAAAATTAAAAATCAACTTAATCAACTTGTCAAATAGTGTCTCCCATTCACTCTGTTAAATACTTTATATTTCACTTCAAAGATAGCGCGCTTTTACCTCAAACTGGCAGATGTTCTGTAACCTCATTTCGACGTCATAATTCCGTTACAAAGTAATGGTATTTAAAGACAATATTTATTGACTTTGGTGCTCCAACTATCCTACTATAAAACTGCCATAAAAAAATCCTATATTTTAGATTTTTTAAAAATGACTTTCTTCCGCATTTGAACCACTGTGCGCCGATTTACCGTCAGGTCTGCACAGCTCGCGAAGGGTCTCTGCGGACGGCAGAAAATAAGAAAAAAAATCAGTGGAGATTGTCCGCGTAACAGTGCATGCAGTACCTACAGCTAAACGAGGTTTACGACGCGGCAGCGCTCTGTGTATTCGTAAAATTTTCAGTAGCAATATCCCCGGCGCTCGCCAGGCATCGAAACCGGCTCCCGTGGAATGCGTACTGCTCAAAGAGGGAGGAGAATTTCACGGGGTCGACAAAAGTCGCTGAGGGGTTTCGTGGCTCTGCCTCAACCACCCCTTCCGTGCTTCCAGAAGCTGGCGTCGTCGTTCTGACCGTTCGAGCACGCCATGTTTCGCATACTATTCCGTCTCCGCGCAAACACCTTCGAACCTGCTCGGCAACCGTTGGAGCAACCCACGGCAATTTCTTCTTATCGTCGACTCGTGATCATTACGTTTGATTACTGCCGACTAAACGACCGGAAAATCCTACCGTTGATCCGATTCTACGTTCTCGCCGATATTGCGAAACCCCCCACCCCTCGACGCTGTTGTTGTTTCCAGCTCGAATACCCCACAGGCGAATTTACTCCGTGAACGGTTACTGCTACCCCTTGCGCGACTCTTCCGTCGAATACCACACACGGCCACTGTCGAAGCTGGTGAAGGTGGGAACGCCGAAATACCGTCTTCTTTTGGAATTTTCTATTTCTCCGTTCCTTCGAAGGGGGGAAGTGAGTACCAAACATGGAGGAAATCTTGTGCTTTGGCGTTCGAAAGTCTTCCCAGGTGGTACTCTATGTACCGGTTCTTCCAGGCGTTGGAACGACCGCGGAGGCAAATACCACAAAACATAAAAAACACCTCGTAATCGAAAGTTTCTTCCGCCTCAATCTTTGCCTGCCGTTTCAAGTCCGCGTGACCGAATTTACGAGACCGCGAACGGTGGTGTAACGCCGCGATGTTCTCCCGAACCCGCTACGACCGCGAACATAACCCGGCTCGATAAATTTCACCGGGGACCCAGCACGGCGTAACGCGGACGTTTCCACTCCTGGAGGAATGTATCATTTCGCGGAGTTCACCGTGAACAGAAACCCCACTCGTATATCGATCACTCCGTCACCCCTGGACCTGTTCTTTTTTTCCATCGACTCTAGGAACATCTTCGAGGAATTGCTTCGCGATCCGTCTTTAAAAAGTTTCCAGGACATTCATCGTCTTTTTTTCAGTGCGAAATTCTTTCGTTTAAAGTCGATGGGCACGATATTTTGTCCTCGTCAAATCATTGAGTTGTAAAACTACCCCCGTTTCGGTAACCGAAACTGTAATTTGAGACGCTTAACCCTTTGCCTTATAACGTCGAGTCAGGCTCGTGGTGACGATATCAAAATTCAACAAACAGAAATATTATTAATTTTCTATTTTCTATTTTCTGATGAAAGTTTTGTTTTTTATTGCATTTTACCCTATACGCTATAAATCCATAAATCCGCAGTCTAGTTTTATGTTAAATATAGTTCTTACTACTGTTATTTGTTGTGTGTCAACTGTTTTATCACCCACATCCGTATATATAGCCCCTACAATATCGACAAGAATGGTATTTATTTATCGAAGGAATCGATCTGACGAATGCTTTCATTGCGTCGCACGGTATATTTTGCACCGCCATCTGCAGGGTAAGGGTAGCTCGGTTTTTCCATCAACGTTTCTTCTTCCCTCGGTTTTCAGGTCTTTTTCGACCGCAGCCGAGCGAACAAACATTGCTCTGGGAGAACAACATTCAACCAGTGGCCGTGGCTTCTGGCTCGCCTACAACTTCCTTTTGCCACCCTCCCTTCGTCAGGGGTTCTCAAACCTTCCTACCCCATAATCGGTACCGATCGATCTAGAAACCAGAAATAACCGTGCAGCAAAAGCATCGCTTGCTTCCTAACACGTACCTGCTGGGAGTACTTCACTATATGTAGATAAGTACCAGAACTGCTTTCAATTAAATCCATAATTAACTGGTTGAAATTATCAGGTATTTTCTATCGACGAGATACAATCGAGCACGGATCTCTCGGAAACAATGGAATAATGACGAGCCAGGTTCCACTGTGGATGTACATATATTAATAAACATCGCAATCGCAATATCGTGTTCCAATATTGTTTTAGCTTAATACTGGAAAAGCCCAGGAGACGCAATAACGTTCGTGTGTAATGCAAAACGGGATCGAGAAATTTTTCATTTCCATCGACCGAATATCCGTAGCAACGCAACCGTGGTAATCGATCCACGTGAACGGAAGTTCGGTCGGACTTGGCAGGAAAAGCGTCCCCGCGGACGTATTTCGGGCACGATATTCCGGTTATTCGAAATCGTTATAGGCGGTGCCGCCAGTTTCACAATTTATTTCGTCTATTTCTCACTTCTTTCGTGGATTAGGTTAACGCCGTTCGGTCAAGACGAATACGAGGAAAAGACGAAAATGCATGGATGAAGAGGCCAAGGGCCTCTTGCGTCGCGAATAAATTTCAAAGAACGTCCCTGCCCGGTACTAAGCCAGCAGTCGTCTATTTATACAAAGAACAGTTCGCCAACTCTTTCTCTCCTCTTCTCAACCTCTCGTCTTCCTTCTCCCCTTTCGTTCCCTTTCTCCTTGATTTATCGACCTGTCGCGCTTCATGGTCCCACGGGCTTGGCTGCAAGCTACATCGATACGCTAGGCGAACTTTTAACAAAGCCCGGGAATCCTGTCTCTCTGCGCCGCGTCGTGTCCATGATCCAAGACCCGTAGTTTCGTCGCGAAATGGGTAAAACTCACGAGTGGAAACCGTGGCCACAGACAACCGACGATTCGTGGAAATCGTGTTCACAGACACCCGACGATTCGTGGAAACGCGCCAGGTTCGATCTCAAAAAATCGAATCGAGAGTTCGATCGTACACTCTGTGTCGTGGCCTGAACATCGACCATTCCGATCGCATAAATACTGGCAGCGAATGGGTTCACAGAAGCTCTCCGATCTACTATGCACAACAGGGCGAAAGGGTGACCACAAATGCGTTTCTCGTAAGCTGGTTTTGGGAACCCGTCAAGAGCCCGCCGGTTACGCGAACGGGTCCCGTTGGTAGGGTCAGGACCAGAGCTTGCTGGATTACAGGGAGAGCTTGCATCAGCGCTAAAAGCTAATGGACCAGCGTCCTTTCAAGGCAGAGCCAAGCCTGCCGCTCGCTTAGCCGATCCTCCCCCCTCAGGAGACATTCCTGCCGAAGGGGTGCATCCAAGCGTTCGTAAAAAGATACTTAGCTCCCCGATGAGAACCACGCCGGTAACAATTAACGTTCGACATGACGAGCAACAGTGGGACGGGAGACAATAGACTGGCCGACGCGTGGGAGGGGATCGAGGAAGGCGCTTAAAGGACTTTGTTGGAAATTCGATCTTGTTCAACGAGTCGGGGAATTAACTTCCCGACAAATGAAATCTGGGATTGCTCTTTCCGTTTCGTTTTCCTTCTCTCGACCTTTGCGAAAAAGATCTATGAAAAATCGTGAATCGAGTTAAGCGCACGAGACTCGCCGACTAATTGAATTTGCTTTCCCATCGCGGTCAGCGTAACAAAAATTTGTCGAGTGTCCGTGTCAGACGTGGAGAATTTCAAACGTTTATGGAATTTCTTAAAAACTCGAGGGTCCGTTGAAGAGAGATGCTTTTTGCTTTGTAAAAAATGCCAGACGAGGTTAATGCAGACTCGCGAATCCGACTGAAATAACAAAGTATGAAAAATGGGATTCGAGTGGAAGCCGCAACAACATTCCGAAATTTTTGTGACACGCGAACAGAGAGGATTTAATTTACCAGCAGAGAAGCTCGACGAAATCCGTCTAAAATAACAAAGAAGGAAACGTAATTCACTTAGAATGAGATCCTCGAGGAGCGCAGAGACTGAAAGAAACGACGGGAACAATGAAAACTCTAGAATCAAAAACCGTCGTTGAGGTTCCCTTCCAGCAGTCTTTCGAACATGGAAAATATGTATCGCGAGTGATACGTGATCTTACGAAATGGAACACGCTGGTCGTAAAAACTACCCTAGATCGTGAAGTGAAATGTTATGTCGACGTACCTACGCCAGACGATCGAACATCGTAGATGAACGAGAAACTTTCCCGTGATCGAAATGAACTTGAACGAATGTCGTAGAGCTCCTTGCGACGACCCTCTTTGAAACGAGCGTCGCAAAGGCGGTGAACTTAATTACGAAGTTTACAGGCTCGCCGAGAAATTTAATCGAAACCTCTTTAATTATTAGTGCTGAAACAACTTTTTAAATTACCCGTCTGGTGCACAGGCTCGCTATGGTGGATGAGTTTATCGTGAATAATAACCGTGAAAAACATCGAAATCCCGCGAAAACTATACCTACACGAAGCTCTAGATATGCTCCCAAGAATATGGGAAGAACCGAGGATTTCTCTGGTTGTCAAACCGTCAACGGTATCGAGTAATGAGTCGTATCTATATCCGCGCCGATCCGACCAGACGGATCGCCGCGTGTCGGTCGAGGACGACACCTTCTGTCCTTTTCCCAACGACCCCTGTGAAGGAAGAAAAAATCTAGAGAACTGATGACCGGCATCACGAGAAGACGAAGGGAGAGGGGGCGTCAAACTAAAAAGATAGCTGTAATTTGCAAGAAAAGAAAAGAATCGTCGAACGAATTCAGAGTTCTATAAAAAAGGGGTGAGGAGGGAGGGCGGTGACAAAAGGAACGGAAGTATGTCAGCACAAGTGGAAGTGGACACGCTGTATTCGGTACTTCAAACGCAAATGAGATTGAAACTACAATTATTTAAGTCCGAAAACCTTGGCGCGCAAAGCTACGAAGAAACAAGACAGAAAGAGGACATAATTCTACGAAGGCTTCGTTGCAAAGCTTTTAAAAGTTTGCCAGCGAAATATCCCAAGGCTCCACGTACGCTCATTTCCCTTAATCAATCCGGAGTTCTTTTCCCGATGATCGAAAAAAAAAAAAAACAGCCAGGCTGTCGTGTCTTTCGTTCGACTAAACTTTTGATCGATATAGTAGTCCATAAACATTTTCCTACGTTGTTCCGTTTTCGAATTACGACCCCGTCGTATACCGCAAGCCGTAAATTTCTCCCTAACCGGGGCGCAAGCTCATGAACTGTACGTGTTTACAGTGCGTGCGTAAAAGGGTAATTGTAGAGCGGAAGCGAGGTGCGTGCGGTAAATGGAAGGGGAAGCGGAAAGAGGAAAGTTTGATCAGTTTATACGAGACGAGCCGTTTTCTCGCGGTGTTTACGCTGGATGAGGCCGCAATGTCCAACGAGCTGTGTGGTTTACTTCCCTACCGTACACACACGCCTCGCGTCTATTCCCAAGGCGCGGCGTGAAGAGCGTGCACGGAATGTCCGATGGGACGAACGTCGCGAGATTTCAGCCCCTTTTCTTCGAAAGGTTTTTCTCCAAACGGATTTATCGTTTTCCGTTTTAAACGTTTTAAACAACGTACATTGATTTTCGAAAATATGCTTGTGTTTTCGCGAAAGATGAAAACGATCATTAATAATCGGACAGCGATCGAACGGAAAATCGAATGCAAGTGGAATAAGTCATTTTGCATCCGTCAAGAATACAAACGTGTGCATCGATTCGCAATGGTAATACAGTGATTCCTCAACAAGGACAAAAAGTACAACAAGAATTGAACAGTTACGTCGAGGATTTCGACAACGGGGAAACTTTAGATTTATCTCTGATAGAATTCAATTGTCCTGCGTTCTCGAGCGATTGTTCATGCGGAATGCGTTTTCAGAGTACGCGATCAAATTTAACCGACGAAAGAACTTCCTCTCAACCTGTTAACCGTTTGCGTTCGAACCTCGCTTTACTTTCTTCCACTCACTGACTGATCTTCCACTCGATTTACACCGTGGCTTCGACGCGACGCGCGGCTTTAAATGCGATTGATCTGTAGTGGTTGACGAAGAAGCGAGCATAATATGTTAAAAAGATTACAGTATATATATGTGTTATTTAAAATTAGTCGGGTCTGGTAGACAGAACTGCTCTATAGTATATACTTAACACGTTGACTGCCAACTACGAGATAACTCGTAGTTGAAACAGTGCAAAGAGGCTGGATTATTTAAATACCGTTACAATACTTTTCTGTAAAATTAATATCACAGTATAATTAAAAACAAGACAATCTACCTCTATTGACTAAACGCATACATTTTCCACTATTTATGACTTAAAAAATGAAATAAAGTATGTCTGGTTACGTACGGCATTTTTCACTGTGGCAGTCAACGTGTTAACGCTGGGTTAAGTTTGCCTTATCGTTTTCCTTTACCACTTAATCGCTATTGACTCTGTGTTGCTTAATTCATCATTCGGTTTGGCTCATAGTAGATTTATGTTAATTCACGAGGGAAGTTTAAATCAATGAAATCTCGATACCCAAGAGCACAAAGACTTGTTTTTTAGGGGTGTGTGGGTACCCGAAACAGGGTCTTGCTCGAGTCAAAGACCATCCCGACCCGAGTCCGAAATGTTGGGTAACAGCACACCCCTACTTTTTACAGACTGAATGAACGCTTAAAAAACTTGGAACGTTTCGATCGTTATACTGCGACAAAACGATCGATCGTACAAAGACGAAAGGCCTGTATCGGTGTTTCCGGTGGCGGAAGTCTATTCGATTCAGGGGAGTTTCTTGTCGAGGTGCAAAACCGCCGGAGCTTGGCTCGTTACCGTGATGCGAGTCAAGCATTAAGCAGACCAATCTGATCCAGTCGATGCTGCATTTCGGCTTGAAATCTAAAAAGGAATCGTTGCTCTTTTCTTTGGAAACGAAACGAAACTGGGTCAGCAGTGTGTCGCGAAGAAAACAGTCGTTTGGCCTGGTTTTGTAAGGACCCGAGTATTTACAGGCTCGAGCCACATATCGATCCATTGACCTCCTCCGAGGCCGAGCATGTCGACGTCGACGTCATTGCCTCGTCTCCCGCGAACTCTTGAATTTGACATTTAGCCAAAGCAGCCGAAACAAAGACCGCCCCGAGCGATTGTTTTGAGGTCGTTTCTTCGCGGACTCCTCGTTTAACTCGCCCGCAACCCCACAATCTTAATCCCCCGCAGTCTGTCCAACCATCCACCAGACTTGTTCCTTAAATATTGCACGTCTCCTTGAAACAACACCGTCGTTAAAACCTTCCCCTGTTGTCCACCCTCAATCTCAGTTTCCATCCCAAATGCTCGTGGATAGGAACTGCCGGAAACTACTGCTTGTCTTGGAAAAATAAACTATTTCCCGAAATTTTCCATGGTCCTTATTTTCAATCTAACTTTTTAAGATTCGAAGATTAAACGCACAACTAAACTTGGAAATTTTTGTAACAAAAATAGTTTAACCGAAGGGGACGCTAAACAAACAAAATCTTTGTAAAGGGGGCAGTGAGTCGAAAAAGTTTGGAAAGCTATGGTTTCCACGAAATAAATACATAAGTATCCCTGTAAAATCACCTGATTACCCAACTTTCTAATCAATACAGGACAACGAAAATTGGATATAACGTTCAAAGCCACAGGCCATTTAGGTAGCCAAAGTAAGATCGATTTGATTGCACGTCTTAAAGGTATCGGTAAATTGCAAGGAAGAGACAACAAAATTCCCCTGTTCTCGTACAGCACGGCGTACGGTACATAATAAGCATAAATTCGTTCGAATTCGATCGAATCCATCGAACTTCATCGACAAGGAAAAGTTCGTGCCTCGATCCATTATAAAGAACACGTCGTCGCAGGTTCCGGATTATTAGGAAGTTCCACAAGGCCACGGAAAAGCCCTGTCGGTGCGAGTTGTAACGCCATTCCCGCTCGCAAAGTCTCGTTTACGCGTTCGAGCCGGCGAAAATGTTGCTGTGCGATATTACAACACCGAGGCGCGCCATAATTTCAAGTTAACTTCAGTTTAGATGTGTCGTAACTTGACGGGGCCGACAAACTTCCGTGGCGAGGTTCCGAGCTGCATGGCAAACCGAAGAAATGAGAAAGAACCGGAAAACAACACAAATATTCGTGTTTCGCGAGTTTGAAATTCATGACGGATTCGAAAAAAGTTCGAAAAAAGTTCCTTTTCGAAGCGGGCAAGGGTCCATGAAATACGTAATTTCGCAGAAAACCAATTCAGACAACACATATACAGGGTGTCCCAAAATACCTTCTGCCGGAAATGAGAGGTTCCTGGGATGATTTGAAACAACTTTTTAATTGAGATATTAACGAAAAACCCCGTCCAATCAGAGCGCGAGTCTCCCATTTCCGAGTCCTCCAACATTTTTGTTACATCCTGTATACATATGTATACCGTGCAAAATGATAACGCAAGACATCTCCAGGAAAGAAAAGACTTCTCTGCCTGGCTGCGACACGCTGGCACGTTTCAGTCACCCGATGTACCGACAGAATTCGAGCGGAGAAGAGTTACGATATCGAGTACCAACGGAAAACATCGATTACAAGGTTACGCAATTTTCATGAAAGCTTTCCCGAATACGGCACAATAGGACATTTCCATCGACTTGAATTTCAACGGGCAAGAAGGGCCAACCGTCGCGGCAGCGAGAAAACACGGTGGAAAATGCAAGAACGTGTATCGAGCTCTACGGCGGGTATTCTTGTTCTTCGTATCGTTTCGCAAAAATACACCGTGAACGCAGAGAACCTGGGTATAAATACCGTGGCATGGTTCATCCATACATATATATATAGGTATGCATACACCGCTCGACGAATAGAAGCCGGAAAAGGTAACGAGCCGAGCTATGTTTCAACCAAATATTAAAATGTGCTCTGCAGTCAATATCACTGTACACCTACGCGATTTGTAGTATTTTCACGATTTTAAGTTCGACGGTCCCAGAAACGAATCGTTTAAAAGTTCCAAAGATTTTTTCCTCGAATATCCTGCGTCGTGAATAATAAGGGGGACCGAACAGTGAATTGAATTTACCCAATTAATCATGCCCACCTCCGCGGCCGTTAGAATGATTTTCCAAGTTCCGACGTCCAAGGAAACTGCTCGACGCGACCGAGCGGCCCAGAGATTCGTTAGCATTCCAATCGGAAAGCAGAATTTCCGGATGAGGATTGGGATCTCGATAGTCCCGTGGCAATTAAGAACAACGACCTTTCGAAGTCTCTCGATCATACTGCCGAATTAGGTGATTATCGTGAACCCCCGATAGTCGAGTACCTTCGAAAATAATTCAATCCGCCGGGAATTACTTTATAATTGTCAAACGACGATTTCTCATTCAACAAATCGTACCACTTCCGAAATATTTCCCCGGCGAATCAAATCGTCACCGGATGAATTAATCGCACATCGAAACGGTACATGAACAAACTAGACGGCTAAATTAGTCAAGGTTTTTTTCTCTTATCAACAGAGAGAGAGAGCCACGTTGCGTTCGTTCGACGCGCTAGTTTGCAAATCTAATTTCATTTACGAGTTTAAATACTTCTTCAGAATGCTCACCGTTAACCGTAAAAACGCAGCGACGGGAAAGAATTTCCATTCGAGATGGAAACAGCCTCCCGGCTTAAAAATTAAAATCCGGAAGAATGTGTATTCATCTCTGCCCAAAGACACTTCTCGATCTCGCGAAATCTGTCGATCACTCGCGTCGTAATCGAATTTCCACTGTTTATTCCTTCGCGAACCTCCAAAGGACGGGAAGATACGTCGTTGGCCGATCACCAAATCGACGCCCGATCTCGTGATCTACATACAATACAACGAAAAGTCCTGGAGGAGTGTTGCATTTGTTAGATCGATAAACTTTTCGAATGATTTGTAGCCAATAAGTGAGTGTAACTGCAAGGCGTGCAGGCTCGATAAATTCGCATCAACAGCCATGAGAAACGAGAGTGAATCAAGGGTTCAAAGTCGTTCAGTTATTCCTGGTGAGCCGCGGCGATAAATTTTCTCTGTTCGGACGTTTAATCCTCGGAGCCCGATAATTCACGAGGGAACAGAGAGTCCGAGCTATGAGCCTCCAATTTTCTTGAAACTTCCCAAGGGGTGATTCAACGGTTTAAGATTCTACTCGCCGAAAGCCGATACGTAACCGTTTTGTCAAAAACAGACGGGCCGTAAATTTGGACCGGTTGCCACGAAGATCTAGATTCTAGACGGGCCGATAAAGGTCGGCGGTTAACTAGCTCTCGGGCGAACAAGGAGATTCCAGTGCAACAAACAAAATCCAATTGGAATAAATCGAAAAGCGAACCTGACTCCGAGAACGTTTCGGATACAACAGATCGACCAGAAATCTGGCTCTCCGGACGTCCGCTGGAAATTTCGAATAGCTCGGGTTTACCAAACCGCAGCTTACTAGATTTCAGCGTTGACAAAAAAAAAAGATCGACGACAAAAAAACAAAACGGTTTCCACGTTTCGTTCCACTCTGCTCTGTTCCATTCCCGACCGGAAACGCCGCGCTCAAAACCGATCATAAGTGCTCGCTGACAGTCCGTGGAAGTTAAAAAAAAAAAAAAAAGGGGGGTCCCTTATACGGGTACAAAAATCAATCGATCGATGAAAATCGTTCGAGGGCGATACTGCGGGGAATTGTCGGGGAAAAAGCTTTCGAAAACGTTCGTTTCGATATTCGACGACAAGGGAGGATTGTGCTCGCGTGAAGGCCTGAACGGAGAAACACGGCGTGGGCGCAGCGTGTCGGGGCGGTGAAACGGAAGGAGAGAAAAATACAGAAGAATGATTTTCAATTCAGCGCGTTGGCAAATATTTGCACGAAACGTCGACAGAGCCGGCCTCCGACGTGGCGGCGCGATCGAACCGATTCGGGCGCGGGCGTACACTTTCGCAGTGACCGATTTATTGCAGAGAAACGAGAGCCGGGTCCGAGAACGACCGATCCCCGATGGCGCAATTTTTCCCCATCAAAGCCAATTAACTGGCATCGTCAACAACAAAATCGCCGGCCGATCCGGTAATCCGCTTAAAAGGGACGGACCGGACTCTGAACTGGACTGCCCTCGACGACTTCATTATCCAATTACACTATTCGGTAACAAACTGGCTCCTCTACTATGTTGAGCATCGATTTGCTGAAGCGGACTGACATACAGTGTCACTCCACTCGATACCATCTGATCTTGCGTATCGCCTCTTTTAATTGAAGAATTTTATTAGTCATACGAATTGCAAAACTACGAGGATATCCATATGTACTAGGAATCAAGACCGGCCGCGATTTAACTGCTCTAATACTAGTCTTAATTAATATCCGAAACTACCGATCTACACCAAAATCGTAGCAGACTCTCGTGAAAGCAACAAGTTCTCGTAGCAACCAATATTCCGCGAGCTAGGCACTCCGAGATTACTCGCACTCGCGATCGTGATTGATATCGGTTCCCGAAGTAATTAAATTGTAGTTGAACAACGGGGGCCAACTATGCGGGACTATACGGAGTCAGATCACCGCACCGTGGTGGGCTTTTCTCTTTGATCCACACAACGGAAACAGGTGTAAACGTTCCTGCTCGTGAAACGGGAGCTACAAATGGAGCAACGCTCATTTACCTTACGCTGGCTGTTCTAATGCAGAAATGAATGATCATCGAAGGTTCCACGCGAACGGAAGCATTTCAAACGCAGAATTTCGTTCGACTTGCGAAACAGCGTCCTTCTCCTTTCTCCGCATAAAATACGTGATATGTGTTGGTAATTAACCGTCGCGTCGTGCAAATCCCCCATTGGTTCATTAAGCCTGCCTCGGGTTCCGGAAAGCCAGCATTGTTTCCGCTAGTTTTCGCAGCTGTGCTCCGGTCGACGAACCACTCTACGCGGCTCGATCAGCCAATTATGAGGGGCTCGTGGAGTCGCGGAATATTGAAAAACTTCTTTGTTCTTAATACATCCCTTGAAAACTTCAAACGTCCATGGATAGAAGTTTAGCTTCTAGTTCTACGCAGGGTGACTGTAGAGTGTAGAACGTGGGAAATGTCGAAGCATTATTGCCCTTAGCTCGACGAGGGCGAGATTAACACTGGAACTATCGACGATAAACGCATATTTGCTTCGATCGGTGGATAAACGTGAAAAACTTTAGAAAATTTCGAAATTTAGAAATTCACTAATTTCTTTACCTTCATATCGTAATAAAAGGTGCAAAACTGACTTTGACTTGCTTATGCCAGCTTCGCACTTGCGGTCCAGGTACATTTAGATCACGATAAATCTGAATTTAAACTATATTTCTCTGATTGGATTACGTGTAAACGGTAAAGATGGCTGCATGATTTGTCGTGAAATGACCGTACCGTGACTGCTAGTGTGAATCTGGCTTTAGGGGACACCGAATTCGAACACCAAAGTGTGTATCCATCTACGTAAATGACCCAAACCTAATTACCGACAGTCTTCAAAATATGTATACGGATTTCAGACGCACCAACCAATTACAGGGACTAGAACTTTTGACATGCCAGCTGAATTCGCAAGCAAATTTGTCGGAGCTTGCTGTCAAGAGAACGAACGCGTCTTTACAGTTGCGGAGCCTTCCTTTGGGATACTTGCCGATATGCACACCTGTCTAAAGGTGACTAAAGTGCAAACTAAATTCTGAGTTTGCTTCGCGGTAAACTTGGAACAGGTTTTCTATACCCGGAACAGCAGGAACAACAAGCCCGTTACCCTTAAAATCCCTTCAGCTGAGATCTCCTACAGGGACTCAGGCGAATACACAGGGTGATCCTTTAACGAGGTGATTCTTTTTGCGATAAAATAACTCGACAATCGAAAATAAAAGTTAACTAATAAGAAGCTGCGACGACAAATAATAAACCGACCATTAGCATCCCCTTCAAAGCACGTTTACTCGACAAACTTTCAAAGACAATTATTTTCAAACAAACCTCTACCTTTAAACATTTTATTCCAGAATTATGCTTGTATGAAAATGCATCCTTTCTTCGATTTTACTAGATTGTACATATATGCCTTTATAAATTGTAAATTATCCGATTTCCCTGTTATCAATTCCTATAATCTTCTGTCGCTCCGAAGAAAATGGAAGAAAGACTACTGACTCGTGAGTGCAGAGATTTAAGTGGTTTCTAGGTTCAGATGTGTCAACTGCGGGGCCACCTCGATAATTATCAGGAACGGGCGAGGTTTAAACAGCGTCGGTTCGTTAAATCCAACGTGCCAGACTCGAAGAGGGTCTGTTGGTGCGCGTGCACTCTGTCTTCCCTGCATAGGGGGTGTATAGGGAAGTTTCGAGGAGAGCTCGCTGCAAAGGTATACATATACCTCTTTGTCGAGCGAATTACGTCCCGAACAGGCCTCTATGTTTACGTGGGGGGGGCACCGGTCGACAATGAAAGAAACCAACCAGAAGGACAAGTGTACATACATAGGTATATATATATATATATATGTATATACGTTGCAAGTCAAAGGGAATAAACCTCAGAGTGCGCTTTCGAAAAAATTACGCGACCGACCATCTACAAAAAAACTCGTCCACTGTCGCAGTCGCTAACCAACAACGCGACGCAATGCACGTTTAAAAAACAAAGTGTAAAATGAATGGATAATCGCACGTGTGCCCTTAATCTTATAGCCACCCCATGTGCAACAGTACGACACGAGGGCTTACTTGCCCCTTGAGACTCGGCCATACTTCCGTATTCCATTTAGTCAACGAATAAACATACGACTACGCGAGTCAAGAGCAGTCACAGTTATGAATACCCCAGTAACTGTTATGCCCTGTACATATGTATATCTCGGTGTAATTACGCGTCGAACACGTAACGTGAACAAATGTAACGTGTACTGAACAATTTACGAACTCGTTAAATATCATTATTAATAGCAATTACATTTGTTGGACAGAACAATAATTCGTAACTCTGGCATTAACTCCCACTGTGGCGCGCTGATATGAATGTGCAATCTTAAATGAAAAGCTGCGTTCAGAATGCTCAGCTTGAAACGCGAATAAAAATGCGTACTGATGAATTCTGCAAAGTTTTATACATTAAAAACAGTCGAGATGCTCTTGTATTCTTATAGTTAAGGATTAATGCTCGGAACGCTAAGTCGTAACCTTCCATTGTTTCACTCGAATAAGTGACGTTCTCTGTTTCGTGACCGAATATGCAAATTCACTTGGTGTTTTGACCAACGTAGTACCGCTTGCAAACGTTATCGAATCGATTCAAACTGGACCGCGGATCACGAAACTATTCTAAACTACACTATAGAAAATTGACGTATAAAATAGCGAAACAAACCTGTAAATTTTTAAGTATTGTCATGGCAGTAACGTTATTTATGTAATAGAAACAGGCTGCAACGGTTTTTGTAGCACAATCGAAGGAAATGTTACATACTACGTCCACCACACAAACCGAAAATATACAATGAAAATGTGTCGTATAAAGCTTCGTTAAGGAAATAATCGAATTTCAATACACGTTAATTTATCGAGAGAGGTTAAATATGATTGGCCAATGGCCCATGGCACACTGGTTCGACTTGCAATAAAAACTGATGCTAGCAAATATATGTATACAGTGTTATGAACTGTCCGTCAAACTTTATTTCCAACAATATGAATTTATATCAAGTTATCGCGAAAAACCAATAAAACCGCATCAGTGCCAACATTAATAAACATTAACGCAAATCGAAATTCACAATCATTGTCGGAATGACACGAGAACGGAGTCCATATTCAAGCACACATGTGCTCGACAAACTCTCAAATCACTGTACTCGTAAACGAAACTGCACATATAGGATACCGTAGCACATTTTGGATTTATTATCGCGCGTAAAATAACCTCTTTTTCGGCTGTATCATCGACACAACGACAACAAATCCGCCTGTATAATGTAAATTCGACTCACCGGAGGCGACAGCTACGGCAATCAGCAGGCAGAAAATCGGAATAAAGATGAAACGGCGTGGATCCATGCTTTCGTCGTAAAGAGGCACCCCGTAACGCGTCAAAGTTCGATCACTTCATTCCAACTTTGAGGAGAATTGTTCGAAACAGGTGGATGTATCCACGCACACGAGAACAGTAGGAGCAAACCACGAGAATCTGCGAACGAAGTGGAAAAGACCCGTATAGAAGAACCAACGTAACGGTCTAGCGCGTACTGACGCAGGTCTGCGTTCGTGGTCCTCGCGTGCTCCCACTACTTTACTCCCTCTCCGACCAATCAAAACTTCCTGGTCGTCTCCCTCTACGCCATTCCGCTCCCCACCCCTCTCCCGCCACCTGTGTTGTCTCTGTTGAACCAACGACGCGTTCTCAACCGAACACTCGCGCTACCGTAGTGGCGCTGCTGCGCTACGAAATAGGAAATTTCAAATTATGTACAGAGTAATGAAGTCGTGATTATTACTGACGCGGTTTAGTCGCAACTCGAGATTGTCGGTAGATGTTCAATTAAGGAAACCTTTTGCGTACTTTTCATGGCCAACGTCGTATAATTCCTCTTTGATACCGTGAACGAAATCCTAACGACCGAGATGTTCGGGGGCGTTAGAAGCTTGCTAGCGAAACCGTGGCAATAATGTATGTATGTGTCGCTATATGCAGTCACAAGTGTGTGTGTGTGATGTGCGTTGTCACGGCGTCGAACGTAATTCCTGATATTGGAAACTTTTATGTAGAGGTGCGCTCTAACCAGCGTGATTGTCGTGGGACACCAAGTCCCATAAGATGTTAGGTCTATTCTTATATCTCGTCTGTGCCGAGATATTCGAATTAACACGCCTGGTAACAGGCCACCAAATGGAGAGCCCCTGATAGCACGCAACCTATTTATCGCGCCTGATAGCAGACAACCCGACCATCACAGGACGATTGCGTACACGTTGCCTATGGGAAACTAGAGTTTTTTTCATGGAAATGATCGCACCGGCAATAAAACGAAACGAGAGCTTGGTAGAGGTAAAGCGTAATAGCCTGGAAATCCCGATTGAACGAAGCACTTGTACGCAAACTTGGATCATAAATTGCAACGTTGGTGCGGTCGTTCGACAAGAAACGGAAATCTGAACTAATATCGAAGCGACGGGACGCGCGTCTGGTATATTCAAAATGGCCGTGCAGGAAAAGCTGCACGGAAGGACAGATTGATGGAGGGCAGTGAACAAGACAGACAGGCAGCTGCTCATACGCTCGCGCCGCTAGGAAATAAAAGAAACGAGGTATTGCTTCCTAACATAATACATTTCGCGGATGACAAAGGCAATATCGTTGATTTATCATTTTTCCCTGATCGAAAAGAAACACGCGCGAGTTAGGACCGGAGATACGGAGAGAATTATGTACGGATTATAACATTTATAACCTATGAATACGAGTAAACCGATTAGGCGTTCTCTCGTTTAAAGAAAGCCATTAAAACTTATCTTTTTTGTCAAGATAGATTCTTTACGAGTTCGTTTTACCTTTACAATGATGGAATTTCCGAGTAAATGGCCCGTGAATAACATCCTTTATGGATTAAGGACATACATCCTTTTCATAACAACGGTAAAAAAAAAAACGCTCGCAAGAACGTTCAAACAGTGTGCAGTTAGTGTATTAAGTACAAAAGAAATATTTCCCCGTCACGGAAATATTATTTAATGATCGAAAAGCGTACAAGCGGTACGATGCCGTTCGAAACGATTCGCCGAAACGTCGAATAAATCAAGTATTGTGTTTACGCAATCGAATAGAATTAATTTGCAGGTGTACAACAATAGCGGATAATCGATTGATTCCGGCGGATGCCGGAGTCGGACACACTTTTAATCGGTTTATAATCGTACAATAACTGTCCTGTTTTCACCGCCCGTCACGCAAACAGTATTTACTGAAATTCGTCGGCTGACCATTGTCTCGCCATTATCGTAACCGCAATAATAATCGTCGGCGTATCTGTTGAACCTTCGACATTATTTCGCCGGCCACAAAATTTATCCTGTATACACACATACCGCGCGTTCTCTGGTTAAATGCCCGCCGGCAAAATGTGCCCGCCTTCAGCGAAAATTAATATCGCGTACGTGCGGTTAGCCGAGTGAAAAATTGCTTTCGATATTTGACGGATCCGGACCGTACCCGATAACGTGGTGTAACCGGTCGAGTATCCTGAACTAGTGGGCTCAGTGTTCGTAAATTAAAAAGGATACTTTATCGCGTTAAATATGCCGTGTAACCACGGAAGGACCGTCAACCAGAAAACATTCGCCAATTATCGTCACGACTATTATTACTATGTCCCGCGTAACTCCTGGCACAGCAGTGGGAGTGTTGTGTTACGGGATATCAGGTTCCATGGTACAATTTAATTAATACAGCTATCACTGGCACATCGTTATGTACCAGTTGCTTTCCAGGGCCTAATTGTCTGCTTATACAAGGTATGTAATCTACTGTCTGACGAAGCGCCGAGGAAAGCTACCGGCTGACTAAAACGTTGAGTGACTACTGCGCGCGCGGGAAGAACGAATTCCCGATTCGGTCATCGTTGTACACAGGTGGTTCATTGGGCAGTAGGTGCTTCACTTTCATTACCCGAGGATTCGTCGTATCGTACAAAGAAAAAAAAGAACAAAAAGAGCTATCCCCGTGTGGACGCCAATTGAGTAATTGACGAGGCCACCTAGTTTTTGTACCAAACTCCCGTGTCGCGTGTACCTATACGAATATAAGCGTCGCGGTGTTTCTGAATATTCAGGGTTTCTCATTAAATGCAAAGGAGCCACGAAACCGGAAGGAGCGTCGCTCGTTCAGAAGTTACAAACTAAATAGAGAAAACTTTACCGCTCGCCACTTTCCGCTCCTGCTCATCCAGCGTGCAACCATTCGTCCGCGTTCAATGGACTTTCGAAATACCAGACGCAGAAATTTCCCGGTTGTTCGTGATACGCGCGAATCTGGATTCAGCTTTTCGCTTGTCGTTTCGTTCTGTTTGGGAACAACCGTTGGCCCAGCTACTACCGTTGTTCCATAGAAACTGAAAAAACCCGAACCAAGGGGCTTCCAACGGATCGACGCGACGTGAATCAGAGGGTGCTATTACTGTCCTCGTGGAAACGCAAGGAAGCCCAGTCGTTGTCGCCAACAATTGTATAATTGTAATTCCTAGGTATCGGTATCAATTTAACCAAGTTGATTAGAAACTGAACTGTTACAGAGACACGTGCATACCACGCTCACTTCGGACACGGTACCGTGATCCACCGATGCGTTAAATGGACCAAACGAGGAGTGTACAAGAGACTTCCGGTAGCTAGGACAAAGAAGGTGCTCGTCTACCAAAGTTCCGCCAGTCCCGTCTTGTCGAATCGGATCGGGTCGGGTCGGGTCGGCTAACTTCCGGTTACTCTACTTCCGACTAACGACCCATCTAACTTCGGTACGCTCAAAGAGTGGACCAGAGCGGAGCGTCTGTCGCAATGCTCGCGACGATGCAATTACTCGGGCGCACTTCGTGCCGTGCAACTAGCAATTTCCAACGATGGCGTTAACGAGACCCATGGAAAGGGACGACGCTAGGGAATCTTAATGAAATTGTCAACAGTGAGGTCATCGTTAGATTTTACGATAGGTCGTAACGTATTTCAATATTTCCCTGTACGGGATTTTTCTAATTGAACTGAACCGATATCGTGAATCGCTCGGTTTGTCCGTTTCACGCGTGACCGTGCATCCTCGATTTCAAACGGTCGGTTCGGTTCAATATTCACGAGTTTCATACGGAGGGAGACTTGCTAAGTACATAATTGTAGTAGCTATTGCCCGATTGGTTAGCCAGTTCTACTACTGACCAATTGAATCTGGACCACAATATAAAAGAATACACGAGGATTTCTCAAAATTCTGGTCCATTACTCGGCTAGAAAGAAAATGTGACGAACCATGTCCGACAAAGCGTTTGCTTCTACTACTAATCTACTACTACAGACTTAGCCCTCGATCCTAGAAATTTCGTAGTATCTGTTTTAAGTAGGTACTGATCGTTAAAAACATTTCGTTTGAATTTTCTTTTTTTACAAAAAAAACAGCGGGTTAGTAGGTTTTCCGTACTCTTCTAAAACACACCTACCGTGTAATATAAAATCTAATAATTGTAACAGATCGGGCAACATGAAATTTATACCGATTGTTCACTCTTGTTGTCGTATCTATCTTCGAAGACACGCGAAATAAACGAACCAAGAGAGGTATTCACCGATCCTCGGGAGGCGGATAAAAGCCGGCAATGAGTGGTCGATTTAAAAAGGCTCGATTCCACGGTGGACAGGAGGCGGGAAAGTCGAGTCTCCGGGGCATTTGCGGACGCTTCGAGCCATTAGGTGAGGCGTCGCAATTAACACAGTCGCCCATCGACACCCGCAAAGTCCATTACGGGGCGCCTTCGTTGTTCCCGCCCTCCTGTTTTTCCTCCACGACCATCGTCGTGGACCATTTCCACGCCACATGCCCGGCAAATCCTGCGATTCACCATTAATGCTGCTACCGGCAAACTCGGGTTACGAAGAGAATTAGCAAACACGGCTATAATACATATCCGTCTTTTATTCAACCTATATCCGGTAAATCTAACAATGTAAAATTCGAGCTCTGTGCATAATATCTGCAAACCACGTTGTTACGCTCACTCAAAGTTCATAACTCGAGAACATACAATGACTGCATAGTATAGAAAACGTTCAGTTCCATGTTGCCGGCCGATCTAAGTAACAAAAGCTGCCGCGAACCCTGGCAAATGATTTCAACGTGAACAAGTGCAAACGAATTTTCTCGTATCTGTATACATAATACACCGGTCAGTTAAGCGCGCGCGCACGGTACAGTAGTTCTTTTCCCCCATGGACAGAGTAACGAGGTAGACGAAAGTCAAGCAGTAAGTCTGATCCGTCGAGATTCCAAAGGGATAACCTTCGAAGGTAAAAGTCGAGGAGCTTGAACGAGCCAGCTAACGTGTCGCTCAAGGGGCGGAGAAAGCGACCGTGAAAAAGCAAGAGAGCAGGAAGCAGAGAGGGAAGAGGTGGTAGGTAGTTAAGCAAAAAAGAAGGAAAGGATCAATTCCCATCGCGTATTTACCGTCATCCTTCTTCAATCCACCGCACCTTTCTCTTCCAGGCGGCGTTCTCGCGCGACATCTCGCCTCGGCTCGAACACCTTTAACGTCCCGTGATACATTATCCCTTTAGTACTACATATTTATAGCTCTCTATTCGTATCTTACGAATAGAATTAAATTAAAATTGAATTAAATCCTCGAGAGATATTCTCACGTTACTCTCGATTCGACGCATCAATTGAATGATGGTCGACAGGGAAATATTTGTGGTTCACCAATAGAATATTTTTAAAAATATTCCTCAACCTGCCAACGTTCGTGAACATTTGGTCCGATTTTTAGTGGGACTCGCTAAATCGATGGGCGCATCGATCAACCAACACCAAGACCGAACAATCCCTTATAAATAATGCTCTCCACAGACGCGTCATTGAACGATGAAAATCTATCCAATATTTTCCACTGTTAGAGGTTTTAGTCCCCGGGGTAAATGGGATATTTTTGCAGCTCGATATTCCCAGATCTTATCCGCCGTGAATTCGCTTCCGCGTTGATGTTTATCGCTTTTAAATTTCCGCCGCGACGTTCGCGGACGATGAACGCGAAACAACGTTCGACGTCAATGAGAAAGAAGAGCACAGCTCCAGGGTGTGGAGTGGGGAATACATGGGACGTGTTTACCGCATGAAACCAGATATTTACGCGACGATTGTTTACTTAACGGAGCGAAACGCCGACAAAATGTACCAATATTAATTCCGCTTCGGGGCTATTCAAAAGTTTGTGTTCGTTGGCTGACTATAATCGGAACATTCTACTGTTCCGTTTACAGAGGGACTCGGTGGGAACCACTTGGCATATTATACCTACATAATTACGTGTATATGTATGTATATGTTGGTATGTAATTCGATTTGAATCGCGCGCGTTACCACTAGGAAGTAACTAAAATTCGACAAAAAACAGCTTCGAACGTGTCACCGTCGACGATCGTTGAGGATCATCGATTCCTCGATTCCTCGTGGAGAGGGTGAACCCTTCCAACCACCGCATCGTGAACGGTTTTTGTCTTCTCGCACCCCCTTTTCTCTACCTCCGCCGTTCCATTCTCTGCTTCGTCGCCGCGCCGGTCTCCTCCCCGTAATTCGAAGGCCGATTTAAGATAAAACATCGCGCCGGGACGTACATTTACGCTGACGCAATCATTTCGTTGGGATCGCTGCTTCGTTAGGCATTTCAGAAAATCAGCCGGTTGGGAAAAATCCAGCTCGGCCATCAAACTCGCGCTCTAATTGGTCAGGGTTTTTCGTTAATATCTCGTTAACGAAGCCTCGGATAACATTTTCGCTAAGGAGAAAGTTGTTTCAAATCATCCCAGGAATCCCTCATTTCCAACAGAAGCTATTTCGGGACACCCTGTATATCTAGAAGCAACACCGATTTAAACGGGCGAACCCAGCGCGTTATCGAACGGGGCAAGGATGGAGTAGTGCTGAAGGACAATTAACGACGCACCTGCATCTGACGCGGACGGGATCGCTTATACTCCTCGATCACTCCACGGTGACGGCTTTTCAAAACACTCTCCTACTACTCGGCTCGACGCGAGTATGCATTGTGCGTTGCGTCAACATTTTCCCGATGGAATTCCTGCCCGTTTTCCTGACGCTTCCAACTTTTCACACGCCGAATTTATTCCCGTTTCACGAACCCTTCGCGGGACCAACGCCAGTTACAAGCATCGGGGCTCGCGTGAAAATAAATAATTAAACCGTTTACGCGCCGATTTAATGGGCCGGCTACGAATACAAGTTTCATCGACGAGCTGTAATTTAGTTATCGAAATGAATAAAAACTCATGCCGTTACGCGACTACCTGTCGTATCGATTTGTTCATCCGGTATTCCAGCTTTCGTTGTTAATTGAGATCGATCCGTCGTCTAGTTAATGCACTGGACAGTTACGAAATTAATTTAACGTGACCCGATTACGATACTATAATGACAAATCATCATCTACATATGTACGCCGATTCCACATATCAGATTCAAACATGTCAAATTTTAATTAATTCGGCCAGGTAAAACAAGGTTTACAGAAACCCGAGTCGATAGACACGATTCTGTGCGGTTTGAAAAAGCATCCAGGTCCATAGATAGTTTACTTTAACCGCTTCGACTCAACCCAGATGCGTTTGGTTATTTTACGTACTCGATACTAGGAATTCGACGCTGTTTCCGAGCAAGAAACATTTTTCTCCGCTACAGTTCCGACATTCGGTGACAACCGGGATAAAGAAATCGCCGGGAACGAGTGGAAATTACAGGAAGTACACTAAAACGATGACGAATGTGCGGTAACGGATTCCGTGATGGGTATGCTTGCAGCATTGATTTAATTGTACGAATCTGCTCGACTATACACGCGACTAGACTCGATGCAACATTCAAATGGATGCAAGCTGCACACATCTGCTGCGAGTGGTCGAGTGCACGTGCCACCGTTCAGTATAGAAACTGCCGTATTCGTACGGTGCACTGCCACGAATGAAATTTCACGTCCAGGAACGTTATAAATCAGACCACACCGTGTACAAGTGCCAAGATCGAACAAAAGACACGATACATAACCCGAAGAATAAACATGATAAAGGCCCCCACAAACCAACGCGAAATATTCGCTTGTCTTACAACATCGAGTCAGAGAGATGATAACGATTTCAAACTGAATTTAGCGAACATGCGTATTATTCGTTTTCTTTGAGTCGACGTCAAATACTGTTTCGCTGGGATTAACTTTTAAGGTTTAGAATAAATATAACACTTGCCATAAGAATAGAATTCCTTTAGTATCGGGGAAAATATTAACGATGAAGTAATTCTTGAGAGTGAAGTCGTGAAAAAAACTCGTATGTTAGAACGAATGAGATCGAGTAATAGGTAAGGTGTGAGTGATTGGACGAATGATGTGTGAAAGGGAAGAGGAAGGAGTGCGAACGGAACATAAATACGGGTCAAGGAGACAAAGCAAGGAGAATTGAAAAATAAAGCAAACTGAAAGCACGTGTCTCGTTCAAATTATATTTCTAACACGATGAAGTAATTCTTGAGAGTGAAGTCGTGCAAAAACTCGTATGGCAAGGGGTTAATACCTGTGATTTTATGGTTAATCGAATGTTTCAGCAATTCTAAATTTCCACTCACAATCAGTCAGTCGTAAACACGACACGTGGTTCGTCCTCGAGGAAAGTAACCGAGCTCAACTTCCCTCTTTGCTTTCTGTCTCAATAAGCACTCGGGCTTCTATGGAACAAAGCTATTCTCTCTTTGGGAAAGACCCTCCTCTTTCCTTTGTACACGATGCATCTGGCAGAATCATCGTGGAAATGCTACACGGTGCACACGGGTACCGCTCGTCGCGAAATAAACCGCGATAACCCGTGTTCAACGTTCCCCCGCGATAGCAATCGAGATACGTAGACGTCAATTAGGGACGCTCGCAATCGTCCCAACGATCGGCCCATTAGAACCAAGCACCAACGACGCAACGGGCTGTTCGAGTGCAAACACGCGGCAGCTTTATTCCGTCTTTGCATAAGAGAATTTGCCTCTGAGCTATTCGAAACGAGCAAAGCTTGTCTGGCTGTTCGGTGAATCTCTCGAGAACTTTCATCGGCCCTTTGGAAGGTTCGTGAGACTTTCAAAGGCACATTTCACCCCCTACACCCCAGAAAAGCCAGACCGATCGAGTATGTAACTAATGATGATTTACTTACACATCGTTTATTAAACATATCCATAACAGAAACATAACACGTGTATATATGTATGTATATAACGTTTAATAAACGATGTGTTTGAATAACGATATATACAGGGTGTCTCAGCTAACTTGATCACCTCGAATAATGTACATTTTTTAGATTTCAAGGTCACCTTGACTTTTTTTGAACGGAGCGACCTACTTTTTGTACCATGTATCGATAGAGTATCAAATTCTGAGTAAAAATGTGTTGACCTTCATATGTCATAAACCTAATAGATAACAAGATATTTACAAAATAATCAGTGTATCGAAGTTGAGGGGCATCGTTCGAGCACCTACAGCTTCTAGATAGTAAATACGTATTAACAATTATTTTGTAAATAATTAAAATAATTAAAAAACATATACTACATGCGATGAAACATTGAATGTAGGTAATTGAAGGTAGCATTAGATGTAAAAAGAATTGCAAGTGTGCGTGTGCTGTATAAAGAATGACGTTGAAGGTAAAGTAATCTGCAGTTCCAGGTAGTATATGGCTGTTTTACAGCTAAGTTCAATTTCCAGCAATCGTCTGCAGCGCTTTGGATTTCGCGGAATTTCTGAAAATTTAATGTTCCGCGAGGAGCGCAACATACGGGAACTGTACGTACGGTGGGAATGATTTTCCGCGTCGGCACGGCCGAGCATAGGTCCCGTGACAAATTGGCACGTGAATCGACCGAAAGACTCGCGATTTTTCTAATTTCGAGCCGCGGAATTTCAACATAAATCACGGTGCGTTCGCGCCCAGCGAGTCTGCAAAATTGCCGACATATATCTTGCAGGAAATGGCCGAATAAATCTTGCGTTTCCCTTCCACAAAAATAGGGAAAGGAGGGAAACATACCGAACGGTAGAAAGACAATATTATTAACAATGCTGTCTCAAATAATAAGTAAAGTTCGGGCAAGCACGGTACTTAAAGGTATGCCGTGTACCAAAAAATCGATTTACACGTTACAATCTAGTACAACGACTGATAAATCGTCCGAGTTGGCGTGGTAATATTCGTTTATTATAAATAACTATTAACACGTTCTCCTGCCACGTACATCATTGTTACGTGTGCTTCGCTTCGTTCATTGCTTAGGAATCCATGCAATAGTATACGTTACATCGGAGCATTTTTATCCAGTTACTTCGGAATTACAAACATTTACTTTTAATGCGATACAATTACTCGTGTGACGATTATTTACAGACAAAACGATCATTGACACTGGCGGCGTAATTTTTCAACCAGTAATTTTACAGCTAAACCGTAATTATTCGCTGACAAAGAAAGGGAAATACTAGTTGATACAAGTAGAAATCCGCGTCGCGACGATCGCGTTACGTGGAGACTCGCGCCGGTCCAGAGATTCGCTGCGCTGCATTGGCGGTGCGTCGCGGCCGCCGGTGATGGCATCATCGGTTCACGTGAATTATCGTGTCAAAATGCAACAAATGGTGCTTCGGATCATCCGAATGTCCAATGTTTTTGTTCATTTCTCTGCAATCAAATGTTGGACCGTGTACAACTCACTTTTACCCTTCTTCGTTTGCTATCGAGCGGCGCTACTCGTGTCGATTAAAAAGAAACAAAAAAAAGAAGGAACATAGGAATAAAGAAACAAGAATTCGATGGGAAGAAAACTCGAACGCGTAATCGTTCTATAGCGTAATTCTCGAATCCATTTAGAGAGGCCACTTCGTTGATGCGTCTTGTCCCGATGCGTCCGTCGAAAGGAATTCATTGGTGAAAGATAAGCGATCGGTTTCAAGCCAAACACGTTCCTACTCTTATTTCTCGTAAAAAATACAGCGCGGATCGTGATCGATACCAGCACGATAAATATTAAATCACACTCCGCACACGTATCAACTGCTAACTGCATCATGCGTTATGGAGCAATTTTTTGCATCGTTTTCTATTCGCGGAATCGTGTGCAATGCGACGTTGAGCTAAACGGCTGAGTCAAGTTTGTACACTGAAACGAGCTTTGGATTCGAATAAAATAAAATAAACGGTAACGTAATCGCCAGCAATAATGGAAACTAAACGTCAAACAATGTACTCGAGATATTCTTTGATTCGATTGTGTTTGTTCGTGCGATATCGCGATCGTTTCTTGACAACTAACGAATTTTGCCTCGTTGTTGTATACAGTGTAACGTCACTTTAAAATCGTCCCGTTCGCTGTTCGTGTGTTCTCTTCATTTAAAATCGATCGCATTGCGAGTAGAGGGTACCGGCTACATAAACGAGGAACACGTACAATAAATATCGAATAACAGTTGTTACTTATAGTAATACGAAGTAGTAGAATGCAGCATACATATAGCATAGCAGCAGCCACAGATAGTATCTACTACATACGAGTTTGTCACATTCATACTAACTTTTTATAATCGTCGGCTAGATCTCACGCTCCCCTTCTTTCTATCCAATTCAGTCTCTCTACTTTCTCTCTCTCTCTGTCTCTCTCTTTCTCTCTGTCTCCATATCTTCTACCTTCACACGTGCACACTTTTTGTCTTTACACGTTTTGCTCGCAATCAATCGCACTTCTCTTACTATGTGTCCTCTCCATCGCGCTTCTACACGCACGCACGAAAACGCAACACACAGCAGCAGCAACAGCAGCAGATAGAGACAGATAGATAGATAGATAGAGACAGACAGACAGACAGGACAGACAGCACGCACACCCACACGCACACCACACATACATTTATTTCCTAAATCCCTCCTGATTCATCTTCCTCATCGATATCGTCGTTCGTTTAACCGAAAACGTTACTATAACCTTTCATTCGATTAATCATCCGTCAATCATCTGAAATTCGACACGGTAATAAAATTCTCCGCCACCCTCGGTCAGTCTGTTATTTGTCCGTCATAACACAAACAATATAGACTTTTCAAAATGTCCAACAATGTCTATTAACATCCGGTAGCTATTCACACACTTTTGAAACCATCTTCTCCATCTCAACGTCCGTATCGATATCGTGGAGAACGTGATTGCTGGCACTGGCGTTGTTCATAGAAACAATAGAATTACCTATCGGTGCGGATAGTATAGTGGTCGGGGGTGCCGTCGAGGTCGGTGGCGTGTTCAGGGTGTCCAGGTTGCCGGACAACTCAATGGGCGAGCCTGGAGAGGCAAGTGGCTCTACCAGGTCTTCTAAACCCTCGGGAGTTGGCAGTTTGTTCAACTCTTCTCTCAATAATCTATAGTGCGTCTGAAACATGTATACCCAATTATAAACTTTTCATGTAGGAAAATTCGACAATGCAATGTTTGGTCGAGTTACTTACCCTTAAAGCTAAAGCGTTCAGGGAAAGGGTGCGGCCAAACCTACGATCTGACCCATGCATTTCCATATCCCTTATCCATCCCTCTAATTGTGCGACGATTTCATGTCTCTTTATCCAAAAGTGAGTATATATAATCTATAACGTTTCAGAATATATGTACGTGTAAACGAAATTGTTTATTAAAAAGGAGAAAACGTGTCGACTATTGCGCAATGTGATTACCTCCTTGAAACAGGGGCATGGATTACGAATTTGATCAAGCATCGCCCATTTTGCGGTAGCCTGACAAATATTTGCATTGTACTCTTGACTAGATTGAGCTCCGCTTGTCGTGCCTCGTGACCGTTCATACCCTGGTTCGTTGAAGTACGGCTCCGATACCAGAATCAGCGACTGTATCGAGACTAAGACCTGTTTTTTTTTTTTTAAATAAATGATACTTAATACTTGCTTAAACTATATACAACAGAAAATCATAATCCCGCTGTTCTAATACTATTCACCTGAAGGAAACTACTAGTATGCGCGTTCCATTTTTCTTCGGGACGTCCGTGCCAAGTATTTAAAATACTCAGACAGATCTTTCCATCGTTGTACAAATTAGGATTGAATCGCACTGTATGCCGACCAGTGGTTTCGAGGTTTATTAACATAGGACTGTTAGGATAATCCGGAGGGAAGTACACGTCGAATTCGAAACATCCGTTCGCGTACGGTGTCTCCGCTGGTCCTGTTATCAAAACCTAAAACGAAACGTAAAAAAGCGTTTTCCAAAGTCTAAACAGTGCTAAATGTATTTTAATTTAAGCTCGACGCCATAAATCAAATGCATACCTTCATCACGTCTAATCTGTCCGCATCACACCTAACAAATACGCTACTACTATATGACAAAGGTAATGCTGTAGAAAGGGTGACAGCCTCTTGTGCCAATCGCTTAACCCTGGTAGGATGACTCCTCTCGCCGGCTGCTCTCATGTTAGATTCGAAATGATACGAAACGGCGAATTTATATCCACCAGACTCTGGGTTCTCAGTAATCATTTCGAACGTATCTATAATTTCAGATAAGCAGACATGAAATCATACTGAGTCGGTAATCAAAGGGAAAAAGACTTCAGAGGTGAGCCCTGACAGAGTCATATTGTTCTTACCAAATTGCAGATTCTTCATAACTTCCAAGTATCGTTGTTCGACTGAGCGTAGTGGTAATTCTGGTCCTGTCGGGCTGGGTCCAGGCATATCTTCCTCCATCCCTGACAATCTTGCTGTAGCATTTTGTACTATGGTAGCGCTCTCCTGAATGTCAGGGATCAACGTAGCTAAACCTTCATCCTGTTCGGTGTCATCCGGATATTTGAATAACGTCTTCGACTTGTTGCCCCTTGTACGATTGATCTTGTGGACGTATATGTCCACACAAACCTTCATACTAGACAAAAGGGACACTACGGATGGTTCGCTAGACTTCCCGCCCTTCGGTAGCAAAAGCGGAGCCAACTGATTCGAACGAGCCATAGCTCGGAGTAGTTGCAATACCGCACGGTACAAAGGTATGTGCCTGGCCATATCAAGCACCGAGTCATTTCTTAAATACGAGGACAAAGCCGGCAGCAAACACGACAGAGCTAACAAGTCGGGAAAAGGTGCCGGTAATTCCCTCTGCTTTTGGCCACCCGGCCCTATGTAACTGGCAAGGACCTCCAATAATACTGTAACATGTTCCTCTTCGGACCTTTGCCGCAGCAAAGCTTGTTCGATGTTCCACGATTGTTGGGTGGAACCGGTACCGAATCCAGTACCCTTTGCCCAGTACAAATGCGAATTATCGTCGCTACGTCCTGCTTCGCCCTGACTGCCGTTTGTTTTTGGATCTGTATTCTCGTTTTGAGTTGCCTGATGAGTGAAAATCGCCAGACAGTTCAATAGAAGCAGCATGGCGCCAACTTCGATGGTTGTCTTGCGCAAGAGAAGACCATCGTCGGTGGTCGGCGGCGTGGCGTCAAGTACTTGTCTTAATACTTGAAATGGCAAGGTCGGCAACGAGGCGGCCCACGGGGATGTTAACACGTCCCCACCTTCACCGTCGTCCGATACCCCTAAGGCAAGACGCAGTAGACACTGTGCACGTTTTCGGTGTCTCAGTAGTACTTCCGCGTAACCCGGAAGTCTAAGGAACAAGCCAAAGGCAACGAGGGAATGTGGAGGCACATAGGGCGCGGGAGACGATGTTTGTGGAGACGAATTGCTTCCGCCTTCTTCTATGATTTCGAACATGTCATCGCTGCCTTCTAGTTTAACCCAGTCCGCGTATGTCTGCTCTGGTGACGGGGTCTTCTCAGTTACCGGCGGTGGTCTTCTAGAATCTGGATACACCAAAGGCAAGTGTCGTGCTAATACCGCCAAACCACCGCCGGCGCTGAACACACCTAACGAGCTCTCTATACTCCTGTAGTTTAACAAATCGATCTCATTTTGTTTCGTTAGGTCGTCTGAAAAAAAAATATACAAGATAACTTACGTGTACTTGGTTCTGTTCAGTGTAGATTCTTTGAATAATTTAGTCTTGTTAGAATACCTTTTGGATCTTGATTGCGTTGACGTAATATGAGATGCAGACAAGGTTCTGACAATGATATTCCACTGTCTTCGGCAATAGCTAGCAGCTGAGCTATGGTCAATCTTGGTGGTAACGGAATATTTGGTCGTGACGCGTGTATCAGATATTGGTGATTAGCGGAACTACTAGGATTCTGTTGCACGTTATTGCTCGACGGTTTGTTTGTACTAGACGATCCATCTGTCGATGTTTACTACATGAGCACCGCAATAAAAGAGCTTAGAAGACAGCAATCCGTATGACAACTTACCAGAATTCATTCTGGACTTTCTGACAGTAGGACCACGTGCCTGTGATCTGTTTGACGCTTCTTTGGCCCTTTTGTCCTTCGCTGTATTTCCCGCGGCAACGCTAAGTGTATCAACTATAAAGGCCATGCCGGACTCCCAAAGCTCTCTAGATCGATTACTGCTCGATCCAGTTTCATTAGCCTTATATGTATTTGGTAGCAAGAGAAGAAGCCAAGTGCCTTCGAACAAATACACAAGGTTAACTGTTTATTCGAACATTGATTATTGCGCCATGAAATATAAACTTACCCGATACTTGTTGTAATATATCCGCTACAGTTGATTGCGTGGACATGTACAATAGCTGATGATAATGGCCAAGCGGATGAGCCGGATGTGGCGGCATAGATGGCATACTGTAATTGGCCGCCGTATTCGAAACTTTCACGGGTGCTTCCGAAGTCACGGACACCAACACCTTTTCACCCTCCAGCAATAATTGCAGAATCAACCGTCTCGTGAAACCCGAAATTCCGTGAAGGTATCGCGCATCTATGCAAAAAGACAACGTGAATATATTAAGTGAATAAAATCTGTAACTGTTCTCGAAAATAAATGGAAGAAAATTACTAGAAGTTGTTCGTTGTTGAGAAATAACATCGGTCAATAGTTTAGCCAGTAGTTTTTGATTCTCAAGGTGGCACCAACAACACCTGGATAAGAACTTGATCATGGCACTTTCCAACGAGGCATACGAGATGCTCGTCTTAGAACATCTACAAGACCATACAGAAACATTTGTAGTGTCTAAATCCACTTGCTATAATGTTGATTTCTGTAGTTATCTACCTTGATGAAGATACAGATGGACTCTCTACAGGTCGATTGCTAAGGAGTGAAAGAAGAGGTAACCAAAAGCCACGGCCCTCTTTCCCAAGCCAATCGCGCATTCTACCTTCCGAGCATACCAGGGTCAAGAACTCTAATACAATCGCTATGCTTTCTGGCTCCGTCAAACATAAACCATCTAAGCAATAATCATCGTTATGTTATTAACAGAGAGACTATAGAAATCAATCATGAAAAAGTATTTACTGAAAATAGAACCGTTTACCGAAATGATTATTCGACTGCGTAGACGTTTCGCCAGCTTTATCGCTATCTGTTAAGTGTGTACCGCCTACGGAATTGCTTTGGCAATAACCCTCTGATGGTGATCTTTTACTTTGTTGCTGTAGTCGCTTTGACTCCTCCAAGGCACAAAAATCTACAGATGAGACACAGTGTTTGTTAGCAATCGTAGCGTATCTTTTTAATATAGTTCTTTCAACGTCTTACCAGTGATCGATGCGATTAACAGAGCAGGAAGCCCAGAGTCGATCAGCTGTTGAATACCCGGCGGGGATCGTGCTGCTGCAGCAACAGTAAGTAACTGTCCCTCTGTCAAATTCAACCGCTTATACTCGGACAATACGTAACGACAGTACCATTCCTCGCCACTAATTTCACTCTTTCTATCATCAGTCTGTCCATCTCTTTCCTTCCTATCGTCAGATATAGACGCAGAGTGATCCGTTGCTAGGTTAGGTACCAAAATTTGTACCCTTTGTAGAAGCAAAGGGAAAAGTGTCGGTCTCACGTAGCAGAATGCACAAAGAGCAGAATCAATCGCCTGTTTCAAAGCCGAACCCGTATCCAATGTCAGAGTCCACTGATACAAAGCGCTGTAGAAAGAATATTTTGAACTTAAATTTCTACAATATGTTACTGATATACGTGGTAATGTCGAACAACAACCAGACATACTTGAAAAGCTCGTCCGTTAACAATGCCTGCAGATCGTAGTTGAGATTCTGCTGTTGATGGGCTTTCCATATAATGGAAGACACACAGTGTATATACACAGCGGGCGGGCTGATGGCGTTAGGACCATTGCTGAGCCGTGAAGCTCCATTCAAAGCTGAAGCTTGAAGCCACGAAAGCACCGCGATAATGCGGGCTTCAGTGGACGAGTCTTGAATGGTACAGAGTTGTTTAAGCAATTCTACAACCAACTGAACTGTCGAAGTCTCTTGAGTAGCCACGGCACCTGTAAAAGTGTCAGAATTTGTTCAATATTTATATGTCCAAATATATGTTTTCACAAGGAAAATGGAGTTTCTTTCCAGTGGAAAAGCAGTTTTCACCTTTGAAAAAAGGAGTGGATCTGTTGTTCAGTAAGAGGCCAATCAGGCGTAATCCAAGCTCTCGAGAGTGTAAGCCTAGTCGGAATAAAACTGTCTCCAAATTCGGAGTAAAAAGAGACGGTGCTGAGAGTAACAAGAGGTTACAGCATGCCTCCACCAATCCTTCGACTGACGCCGCAGAATTTAGCACCTTCACAGCAAGATTGCTGTTCAACGCGCTTAAAAACAGGCACTGATGCAGCAATCGTAACCAACCCGAGCTGAAGAGATACAACAGTATATGTACAAACGATCATCTTTTAGACACTCGTACTATACTAATGATTAACATTCTAACGAGCTATACTTAAAACGAATGAAAGAAATTACCTCGTCTTTGTCAATTGTTTCTTGTCTATGGTGTCGTGACTCGTTTTTATTTCACCGAACGCCGTTGTACCTAACAGTCTAATCTGACTTAAACTTATGTTCGTTGAATCGCGTGGTTTGTATAATCGCACTAACACAGAAGTAGCTACTTCCGGTTGTGATAGCGTGATACATATAAACGTCAATCCTGCCGTTGGCATTGGTGGACAAACAGGTGTCAAGGGGCTGTTACTTTCACGTGAAACTTCAATGGCTACAGCTGACGGGCATGCTAGAAACACGAAATACATTTACGGTGAGAAATACACAAGTTGCCTGGTATTGTCACGTCGTTATACATATACACGGAATACTAATTCATCTTACTGGCTAGCGACGTGACATGCGGCTGCAACTCGACCTTCCTTAACAATACAGCACAGGGTAAAGTAATCGTAAGTTCCACCCATGCCTCGTCAGGGTAGCAATGATACAACCACGCGGCTGTTCTCGCCCGTTTCTGAGGCGTGGTATTTTGTATCAGAACTTCTGCCGGTTGTGCAGTAGGGTTCAGCCAGGAGATGGTGCCCAGGGGGGCGAAATTTAACAAACCATCATCATGAGTCTCCAACGTATTAACGGATTTCTTACTGCTCGTTGAAGCCGCTGGTATAACGTTAGGGGCATTCGAGAGGTGTTCCATAACCAACGCAATCACACAGGGTGATGCAGAGCTATTATTGCCACCGTTGGTTGATTTTACTAAATTCTCGCAGAGTACTTTCACACCACCCATCGCTGTGAACATTGTCAGTGACACTTCATTGTCTAAAACCCGTAAGATATACCAGAGAAGGGGTTCGGACAACTGCATGACACCTAACTGACGATCCAGCTCTCTCTGTCCTGAGGCTGCAACATTATAGTTCAACGTGAATTTATATAATATGTATATCTAAGATTAAGAATTTCTCAATTAAACGATTCTTACAGGAAGAGAGATATTGATAGAGTGGATTGAGAACTAATGAACGATTGCTCGCTTTCTTGGTAAGCGTTGTCAAGAGTTGAAATGTCGCATCTGGGATTGAAGCCATGTCATCAAGTTCAGTCGTGGTTCCTGCTCCGGAGCTCTTGCCTAAAAGCATAGCTAAGGAAGAACCAGTACTGTAACCGAGTGCTCCTAGTAATCGCATCATGGTCGGTTCGTGTTGTAGAACTAAAAGTAAATATACAGTAATTAAGATCAGATTGAAAAATTAATAACAGATAAATCTGATTTATTCCCTCACCAGTGTCTGCAACACAGCGTACGTTAGGCTTATTGGACGAGGATTGCTGCATGCGGGACGAAGATTGCTGTTCCGCCACTTTACTTTCATCGGTCTGCGAAATGTTTATTTTCATCGGAGTATCGTTAATGTCACTCGTTGAACTGAGACCTGCATCGGAAAAATCGATTCCTGTTGCGCCGTCGGATCGACCTGCACAAGTCTATGAATAAAAAATATTAAAACATGAAAACATGTATCAACGTACAGGACACAATACAGGATAGTTTAAGCAATGAGAATACACACATTAGGCAGAGGGGTTTGAACAAGTCGACACACTAATTTGATAAGAGCCACGACTAAGGTGTCCCAGGAGGCTGGACGGCCTTGCCTCGTGTCTCCGCCTAACACACAGGCGAATAAGCCACAGAATCCGCCAGATGGATTCGCCAAATCCACAGTACTACCACATTGCGCACCGACTATATTTTAGGGGAGAAATAATTCTTGGTTATTATGTGCAAAGATTTGTAGATCCAAGATGTACAATTCTTAAAAATTACCTCCAGATCCTCTGACATAAGTAAAAACTAATACTCCGACGCATTCAGTTACACTCATTGCAGTTCCTAAATCCATATTGGCAAAGTTTAAATTCGTTAAAGAGGTGATAAGTTTATACTGTGCGTCCAACGGTCCTCGTCTCGCAGAAAGAGCTCCACCAGGTTGCACAAGCTGATAAACCACCCACAATAAGAGCTCTTTCAATGTGTTTCCTAAACAGCTACCAGGTGTAATTACATCGCACCTCATTTTCAACCTAACTAGAAAATCTTGTAGCGCTTGGCAAACAATAGGTCCAGCCTGAAAATCCCAATGTTAATTTATAAACTGTCGCGAAGACAAAAAGACTTGTCAAGAGATTATACACATACCATGATATATTGTTTATCCATAGCATTAATATTTAATCCGCTTCCAGATAGTAAACGCAGAAGCATGGGACCGAGATTCCGATCTTTTACAATGCACTTAGCCATGCCACCTAGAACACTGTCTAACGGCTGCTTACTATTTGTAGCTTCTGTAGAGTCTGCCTCTAGCGGCTGTTTACTTGCAAGTGTCAAACACTGGAGAGCAAGGCACCAAGCTCTTAAAGAAACTCCAGGATGCCTGAACGATAATTTTTATGTTATAAATAACTGAAAGGTTTCAACCAGGACACGCCATTATAAATACTTCGAATAATTTTTAAGTTGAACGCGTATCATATTTACCACGACAACGTAGATATAAGACTGGAAATCGCTGCAGAACTTAATGGTATAACAGGTGTTAATAAAGAATCAAACTGATTCGAAGAATTAGTATGCTCTGAAGAGGCATCCGTATTGAATGTTAACCACAGCTGTAGAATAAGTTCCAAGTTTGTTCCTACATTCTATGATTATAAAAAAATGTTAATTATGAATTAACAGAAAATTGTCTAAATAGATTATTTTGTTTTCGTTAGATGATTCACCTGTAAATATAAGTCCGTGAATATTTTATCAAAACATCTGGTTAACATTAATAAACTGGAAGCTGTAGTGTCTCTGGATGACGGTTGTTGCGAATAACGATTGGACTCTGTTGGAACCTTTTGAGGAAAATTACATCAATGATTTCATGTAGAATATACATTATTCTGAAAATCAAACGCAAACAGCGTCAACTTACATGCATCGTGGCGTTTATACTTTGAGGTAAATTGTACATGCCGAAAGTAGACAATAACCTTAACGGCACCTCTATTCCCATTTCTAATCCATACTCTAATCTTGCATCCATTGCCAAAGAAATACTGCAAAAATATACAAATAATCGTTTTCTCTTGAATCACGGTCTAATCTTTATGGATAACATGTAAGAAATACCTAGAACTAGCCGGAGTCTTGGATACTGGGTTGCCTTTCTTTAACAAGTTCCTACCACGTTCTAATATATCTTCCAAGAAATCTTCGACCTCGCTATCATCGGATTCCAACAGAGAAGGAAGAAACCCATTAGACTTTGACGTCGAAGCGGTTGCCGAAGGTACCACTATACTGTCTTGGGTATCTTCTTCCCCGTCGACTGCTGTAAATTCTTCATCGTTGTTAAGAGTAACCGTAGCACTGCTTGTTCCAGCTACGCCAACACATTCCTCATCGGTAGTTCGGCTTTTTTCAGTCACAAGAGGCTCAAAGGTCTCCTCCGATGATCTTCCTTCAAACGTAGAGCACGTTTTTGGAAATACAAGTTAAATATGTAGTAGTAGTAATAGTAATAGTCGTAGCAGTGGAAATAATAGTATTAGTAGTAGTAGTAATAATAAGAAAAGTAGAAAAGAAGGAAAAAAAATAAAGAAAATCCAAATGATGCATAACAGAATTATTTCTTAATATAATATGTAACAAGAAGTTTTCTGTACCTTCTAATAAATCCTGTAAGAGACACGAGACCGCATGCGATGTCCAAGCAGCGTCAGAGGTACCCGTCGCCAATCTGACTAACTTTAAGAGCTGTTCTTCGCTCATGAGCTCGCACAAGCTAATTGCAGGACGTGTAGATATCACTAGCCTAGCGACTACCTATAAGGCATAAATTTGACAGTTCAAAAAAAGCACGAACGATACAGCTACATGTTGAGTCGCGATACACTTCTACAGGCTGACAGAGGGACAAATAATACAACGTATACAGACAAGAAACGGCTGGTCGAAATTTATTTACCTTACAAGCTAACAAGAACATGTCCACGTTAGCAGAATTGCACAAAATGAGAGCAATAAGTCCACGGGCCACTGGCAGAACATGTTGATGGGACAAGTTAGATATATACTCAACGTCCAAATCCATTACTTCTGGTTTACTGGAACTATTAAAATGTATCGGAAGATGTTAATGGCTGCTAGATGTTCAAAAAGTATAATGAAAATTCTTACGCTACCAACCTTGTGTTAGCCTGTGGTGGGATTCGTGAAGTTCGTGTAGAATGTGGCGTATCATTCCTCCGAACCATCAAAAGATCTTTGAAATGCCTCGCAGTGTAATGTTTTTTGTAATAGCGCTCTTGCGACTTCATTGTTGCTTCCATCTTACTACATAACGAAGCGGTGTACAAGGAGAGATTTTCCCAACCCTATAATATACTCTCATTTAATGATTGCCGTATTCCTTCCCCGCTATTGTAATACTGTGAACAGAATAAATTTTTACCTGCGACGACGGATGAAACGCTTTCTTTGCTTGTTCGAGCTCCTGAATCTGTTGGTTATGCTGCATTATACGCTTCTGTAACTTTTTCCGGTAAGTACAGGGAGCTGCAGACTGATTGGCACTGCCATACTTTCTTTGCATTACAGACTCCCCTTGTATGAACTCCCATCGAGATGAAAATCCTTCCAAACGAAATTTTTTGGTATTAAAATCTTAGAAATCATTGTAGTATTTTAACGAAAGATGCGTAAAATATGTACCTTGATTTTTAATTTTGTCGCTACTCCCTTCGGAACAAGGGGGTGGAATGGCTACGGTGTCTAAGCAGACTGACAAAAAGAGTAGCACCCAGCCAATGAGTGTTACATCCAGACGATTTGCATTAGACGTTTGAGGAGTCGATAATGGTGCCAATAATTTTCCTAAAGTGCGAACCATAGCGTCTATCACTGAAGATCTATTGACACCAGCGATCAATGATTTACGTCCAAGGAATGTTAATAAAATAAATACTCTGAAAATAAATAACAAATCGGTAACTGTTTCCCATTACACTTTTGGACTTTGATTGTTTAGAAACGATAAAGTTCGCAGTGTACCTATCCTGAGGAAATATGTGCGTGGACGAGGACGAGTACAAATTGATCAAAGTGTTGGACAGAAAATTACCCCACCAGGGTTGATGACCAGCCATACGCGCTAAAAGTGCAACAACGTGTAGCTGCAAGCGTGGAGCTGGTGTAACAACACAAATCGAGTGGAATAATTTTTCACACACTGTCGGCGTGAAAACATCACATATCGACATCGGGATCTATAGAAAATGTAATGTTCATCTTAAATTCTATTAGGACAATCGTGATACTAAAAAAGAAGAGAAACACGTACACTGGGCACAGGTCCGACTTCATAAACTGTATATAAAAGAATATCAAGTAAATTCTCTCCTAAAACTCGTAATTTGTCAGTGGGTGCATTTGCCAGAAGCACTGACGGTACATTCTGAGAACCTTTCCAGGATTCCAAACGTCTCCATACACTACGTACAACATTCAACTGATGTTGGAACATTATGCACTCCTGTAACATTGGACATGCGCATAGTGTTCATTTAAATCTCAGTTCATTTACCTGATGTTTACAGTTCAACTTACTTGATAAGTTGCCAATATTTTAGCAGACGGTTGCTCTTTATTTACATTGGAAATTTTATTGTAGCAGAGGTAGTGCTGCATGTGCATAAAATTAGTGGTTTCCGAACATAACAGCGGATCTAGTAGGCTCTTTAATCTTTCAGTGGCTAAGCTAAATCTAAAACAACAATTACATATCGACAGTTATGTATACGATATATGTTCGTAACAACTGAAGATTATGATGCGTCTGTAAACTACCTGCACTGAACATCTTCCGCAAGAGCAGACAAAATGTTGCACTGCGTATCGATCGTGGATTGTATAGAGGGATCGAAATTATCAAAACCTGACACAGTGTTCAATTCTGCATAGTCTTCTCCTGGTAAAACTACCATGTGTCCATAGAACGTTCCTAACGGTATTTTACACATCGTTGGAGACATACCATACCGACCTATGGTGGTAATCTACAAACAAACGCAAATATAACACCACTGACATCAATACTCTGTATAGAATTGTAAAAAAAATTGGCATGCTATAATATTGTACCTTAAGGAATCTGCACACAGGTGGTGGCTGAAGATCACACACAACTAATGGCTCATTCCCAATATCAGTAGCTACAATGAGTCGCGTACCATCAACTTCTTCACTTTTCGTCCATATATCTATTGATAACGATGCTAAATCACTACAAGAAGGAATTATCAAATCGGTAAGTAGTATAGGCGATCCAAAATCAAGGATGACGAAACGGCGTGCACCAGAATGCATTCGGTCTACCACCAATGCCTGCTGAGGCGGCCAACACAATAATCTTCCCCATGGAAACGTGATATCTTCTCGCTGTAACGTGTACACACGATAATTATTAAATGATCGGAGATTTCGAATCCGTTGTCTATCAAATATCTACTTTGTTTCTACTCTGTCGTCAAGTGACGATATGGTAAATGTAACAGATACGTAGGAATACAGAAAGAATATTCGATTCTACGAAACAGTACCTCGGAACAAAATTCTCCATTATTTATAGAACGCTCGTGAACACGACAATAAAAGCATTAAACAGAAACAAACGCTACACGGTTCGTTCGATTGAATCAAGAAAGCCAGTATGTGAAAGAAAAATAAGGTGTCTCGTTTACAAATTTAAACAGATGGAACAAAGTATAGGCAGTTTTGTATCTTCAAAACATATACTCGTGTGTCGAACCCGAAATAATTGTGGCAGTGTTAAAACTTTAATTGCATAAGTAATTTGTTATCGACTGTTTTCAGGTCAGAACCCCGTGAGTTCACTAGATCTTGCGAACAAAACTCAGCATAACGCGGTATATGATACAGTAAAATGATCACGTTAGAATGACATCGAGATTGAAATACACGATATGAGACAGTTCCAAAGTCCGTCATGCAACTTGCATTTTGTGCGTCTAACTCTGTGTAGCCAAACATCAATAAAAAAAATCGTGTAAGAACTCAGTTGTAAACAGCGTATTAATAAAGCCATAAAAACATCAAATTTTTATATACTGAGAACCGAGGAACAGAAAGAAGAAAAAGAAGGTGCAACTCTCATCTGTGTAGTCTACCTTTTTAGGATTGCTGTCTTCGACTTTGTTTACGGTAGTACCGAGATTTTGTGCAGACGACTTGTCTTTCGTTAAAGTAGAACTTAATATATGTGAATTAGGCATATCACTTTGTGTATCATGCCATGCCTGATTGTTCACAGACATATCGTTAGCTTCGTCACAATCTGATTGATTATCAGGTGTGAATATCAATTGTGGAGCTGGCTTCTTTATCGCTCTTCCTGTACAGAGACTAAGCAGATCGCTTAATATAGGTGTTGACTTAGCCTGAACATCTGGTCCTAGTGATCCAGCATCCAAATTCTACAATGTACAATGATTTCTATCTGGATTATGTTTCTTCTATCAGAAAAAACATCTATACCATATATATATATATATGTATATGTGTGTTCTACCGTACAACAATAAATGACCACGAAACAGCTTTTGCCATTTTGAATTATAAAACAGAAACCATACAAACTGCCTGTTCTATTTTACTATGAGTCAGGATTTTTTTTTCAGATAAGTAACAATCTTATTTTGTCCTCACACAGACTGATCATGCTCCGTGAAATCGTTTCGATTAAGAGTCTAACGAAAAAAGAACAAAGGAGAAACAGAAGAAATAGAAGAACGTTCGATGCACTAATCATACGAAAGAAAAGAAAAAACTACCGGGTAGTGTGATTGGAAAACTTACGTAAGTATGATGAATGGTTTTGATGTCAGGTACGCCATTGTTGTTCGTAACTGTGCTATCATAATGCGGAGCTCCGACATTATTGGTACTCATGCACGGTTCAATCTTTTCCATTTTGGTACCATTAGAGACAGCATGACAAGAAAAGTGAAGCGGCTCAACCTGTGCCAAAAATGTTTCTCGTGAAACATCACTCACGCATTCTAATTTCTTAAAGTAACAATGCATTACCTCCAAGAGTCCCTTCATATTATGATTAGCAAATAAAGCGTTTAATTTGCTAGGCACCACCAGTTCGCTAGCTGGATGTGTAGGCAATGTAAGTAGGTCCCTCAAATCAATAGCATCCTGAGAAAATACGAAACTAGACGAAGTAGTTGGTGGCACAGCCTGTTCGTTGGACACAGCTGCTCCGAAAGTGGAAGGTATTGGACTATACTTTGGTGGCATCGGCGGATCCAAATCGAAAAGTTCTGTTTCAAACGGTGTATTATACAAACCGAACCTGCGAGACAATATTATTTAATTCGTTGACATTATACAAGGAGTTTATACGAATACAAAATAATATGTTAAAACGGCTCAATTATTATACCTCGTTGCGAGTAATAAATGATAAGGATTTACTCGATTTGATATTTCAGCGGCTATTTGTTGTGTTAAATTAACACACTGTTGAGCAATACTGTGATCTCGATCTAACGGTAAGATTTTAGTAATTAATAGTTGTAACCATCGCAATGAGCCAGCCCATTGAACCTCTACGATCGACGGTAACAGTTTCACCAACACAGAAACCAAAGTTTCGTTGAAAAAATTGAACGGGGGATGGTCTGAATTATCAAATTCCCTGAAAGCAATGTTATAACGTTAATAACAAGTCGATTTCTCGGAAATATTCATTCCACTTACCCAGCTAATACTGTGTCGTTAACGTACCTGCTGCAAAGCATAACTAATTTTATACATTTGTGCGCTACACTTCGACCAGCATGCAAAAGACAATGTTTTAACAAACTAGGTAACCATGCTTGGACCGAACGAATTGTTTTTATTTGAAATGATATTATTTTGGTGTTATTTTGGTTGCTGCGTAGCCTCGTTAATCTAATGGTGGTTATCCATATAAGAATATCTAGCGCAAGGGACTGTGTAATGGGAGACCTGTAACACAGCCAATTATAGATAAATTCTTTAACATATTTCCTTATACTGAATATGTAATTCCAATCATTAACAGTAATAGTTCGTACTTGTCAGGTGTCTCCAAACAGGCTACATTCAGTAAATTTTCAAAGCAAGTTTTAGATTCTAGCATAGCGCAACGCTGAGCTCTTTCGTTTGGTATATTAGTAGGATACACTGTTCTGACAGTAATTGATATTTCATGAATCCAATTGCATCCTAAAACAGCATTACAGAAAATTAATTACATAAATCACGAATTATATACAGCAGACCATTCATAAATATAATGTATATTCTATATTATATATATCCACATATATGTACCAATGTAACAATCTAATTTTTTACTGTTTGAACCCTCAACGAACCGCTCGGTAGTACTTCCAGGAACATGCGGTCGTACTGCTTCAACTATCCTCAACTTTTTCGAAGTAGGGGGTTTACTCGCCGACGTACTGGTTTTCGATTTTGTTGTTACCTAGAACCAACGCATATTTTTCATTCGGTATATCGCAGTTCATTACTTGTGTAATTGTTTTAATTCTTGTCCTTACGCCATCCTTCGTTGGATCAATCAAAGCCTTAATATGAACAAGAAGCGTTCTAGCTTTTGATCGAAACAGCTTCGGACTGGTCAGTGTAACACAGCCAGACCGACACGATAGATCCATGTAACGATGTAATTCGATTGGACCACATAAAATTTCTGTGTTGTGCTGTCTCTGATACTCTTCCGTCACCACAGGATTTTCCCCTTTCTGCTCGTTGCCTAAGTTAAAGTCTATTCTTTCGTCCACCGGTGTCAATGGAGACTTATGATGACCGATTCTTCTCACGTTTTGCTTTAGTAGAGTAATTTGAATTATTGGCAATTCCTGACAGACAGAATGTAAACTAAACCTCACATCGACGTGACCGATATTCCCTGATGCGCTTCGGGGAAGAGTTAACTCGAACACATGTTCGTCCCATGTGGTCCTACGTTTTAAAGTTGATACCGTCAAAAGAAACACGTATACGAGGTAAAATTATACATGAATACTTTCAAAGCATATATGCGTACCATTCATTATGCAAACGCCATATTCGTGTGTGGTGTTGTTGTGGGTGACGACGTTGCTTTTGACCCTGCATCATTTCGTTCCAACACGGCGGAACAGTAGCACCATATGCGGGGGATTGTGGGTTAAATCTTGTTAATTCATATAGAGTGCGTAAGTCCGAATGAGATAAGCTTGGTTTGTGCGCAATCAACTGATCCCTGGAAAGATAGAGTGCATTACCACTGAAAGTACACACTCTATCGGCATTATATTTAGGGGGTACTGAATCTATTCTTACTGATAGCCGGATGACGTGGATGTACTAGGAGTTGTATTTTTACTGCCGGTCTCTTTTGTTGTCATCATAATAACGTCTTCAGTGTCTTCCTGTTCCTCCGCAGAATCTTCTTCGTCACTTGTAATAAAAAATTGAAGCGCACCATCACTTGTGCACGCACACAATCTCTCTAAACCTACAAAAAAATATGATCCTGTGAACAATGTTTGTTAACACAAAAGTAGATACTGGTAATACAAACTTACTGTTGCAGTAAGCTGCGGAAACAAACTTTTTCCCTTCTACGCTTGCTTCTGTAACAGTCTCTAATGATACCAAGTTTAATACTCTGATTATACCATCCTTGCATACTAGAGCTACCTGTCCAGCAGATTCTAGAACACTTGAATCAGTATTAGGACCCTTCATTGTAATATCGGCAGGCAATGAACATTTATTCTTTCTTTGATAAGGTAAAAACACATGTTCGATGGGTGCTTGATCTGCAGGCAACTCTCGCCTTGCTATTGGCTCGGAGCAGATCTTTACGACCTGCCCGGAAAAATCCAAGGCGTACACAAGCAATATGGCATTCGCATTACTGGCGTCGTCGTGTATTTCGCCGTTTATTAATCTACCGGACTGTGTATCATGGTCCCAATACATGTAACCTTTCTGGGGAAAGAACTCGTTGTCTTCATCAATGTCCATTTGATTATTACTTGAACCCAATGAATCTGTGCTTTCTATTGTAGGACACATAGCAATATACAAATACCTCCCATCTACAGATGGCCCAACATACGTAATTTTAACATTATCAGGAGCTTCGATAGGTAAAGTTTTTATAACAACTGGTTCAGTCTTTGTTATTTTCATGATATCCAAACTCTTTTTATTCGCTGTTGTTAAATCGGATGTTGAAGCGAAGTGTTCTGGGCCACTGATAGGATTAAAATTGGCATCGAACGAGCTTGATGTTGGAGGTACTGTAATTCCAATGGGATTTGAATAGATTCCATTGGAAGACGATGCGGTCAAAGCTGTTGTTGGGAAGATACCATCGAAATGTGAACCGACTACCAAATCCGAATCAACATCCTCTATCACTGGAACTTCATACAAAAATTTGCCAAGCAAGAAATCTTGATACAGAGTTTCTTGCCGCTCCCCGTTTGAACTTGCACTAGTTCCGGTTCCGGATAACGTCTTCTTTGCTTTAGAATCCTTAGTATTATCTTCTTTAATCGGTTGCGTTGTTGTAGTTTTATGGTGAAAATCATAAAGTACTAAATAGTGCAATTTTGATGGTGTATACCTATCACCTGCCACCTTCATTATGTCTAAAGTATCACTGGCAGCACTATTTACACTGTTCATTGCACGAACAAGAGACGACGAAGGAGTTAAATCTGTCGATGTGGCCCACACATTTTCTAAAGTCCTTAACTGTGACGGGTTACTAACCGTCACTGTAACAGCACACATTACACATGGTCTAATTTTAGAGTCTGATGTTTCTACAGGTAAAAGCCCAGAAACAGAAGTGTTTGCATCCTTGTTTTGAATTTTTGGAGATCCTATCAGTGACAGTGCTGTAATTTGCACTTTATGAGAAGCTGGATGCTTGTACTCGGAAAGAGGATCTGTTTCCGTATTGAGCGTCTTTAAATACGAAGTGAAATTTCTGGTAGAACCAAACTGTATGGATTCTTTGTTATTTATTTCTTGCTCGACAGGAGCTACATAAAACGACACTTCCTTCTGCAATAACAACACGATTTATGACCGATCTTTAAAATATACAATTAATGCTTAACATTAATGCACCTTACTCACCTTTAATTGATTTGTTACATTCCATATGCTTATAAAACCACTACTGGAAGCTGTAGCTACAAGACCACTGGCATTTGTAGTGCTGAGCACATCTACAATATCGCAGGTTTCTCGTGCAGGAGCAGTGGCAAGGGTAACAGATAGAGGAACGTTTTGCGTATACTCTCCTTTAACAAAAGGACATGCAGGAGAATGCCGTTCGTGCTCTGACCAAGGTTCATCTTTTGGTTCCCAACAAACTAAACAAATATTGCACGTAAAGCACATCACCCTATCGTCGCCTGTTGCATTTGGGTGATGGTATAGACCAACCTGAGCCATCTGGTCAGGTAAAGCCCATCTAAAAAGAACAAACATTTAGTGCCCGTATTAACTTCATATTCAACAAAATAATAATAATAATGGTCATTAGAACATCATACTTGTCATTTATATGTGGCCATTTTGAAAAAGTTTCTCTGCGAACTGCTTCACTAAACATTAATGCTCTATCAACAGGACTTCCTTCTAATGCCAGGCCTGGTAGTAGGCCATTTAGTCGTTCATTAATAGCAGAAGCAATTGACAATGCTGGAATATGTCTGTTTAATCTTTTCAATTCCGTTACTAATCCTGAACACACAAGCTTCAAGGAACCATGCGGTAGTTCCAGGCATACTGTATTCCACTGTTTTTTTAAGTAAACCGAGTCAAATCAAAAAGTCATTGATTCAATCAATTCATGAAATTAAAAGTTCATAATATATACTACATTTTTCTCACTTACTTTTTGAGCCTTGATTCCCTTCCTCTGGCTTGCCTCCACTGTAAAAGTTTTACTTGCTAATTCTTGAATTACTTCTTGCACATGATCTATACCTGGTAGCTCTACACAACGTAGACACTGATATAACAAAGTAGCTTCAGAAAACAATAACTCTAGCTTTACAACATCTTCACTTCGTGATACAGTTGTTTGTAAAAGAGTATCCAAAAGGAGTACACCATTGTAATCACTACGTACTCCAAGTCCTCTTCCATCTGTATATAATACCTTATCTACACCATTTGACAAATACGTGCCTTGAAGTTTTCCATGCAATTTGCCTATAAAAATAAATATCATTACTGCAGTAATAGGCTATAAGTTTCTTTTTCTTATTTAAATAAATGAAACTTATATATTTAAGACGCATATATTTTGAAACTGTCAACAGAAACAGAAACCTAAAACATTAACATTTTTGAAGCAACGTGTCAATACATAATTCTGAAACAACAATGGATGCTATTTCAGACAAACACTGAAGCAGTGGTGGAAGACTAGTAAACTTTTGGAAACACAGATAAAAGTCGTACGTGGTCGTTTATGAGAAAAATTAGCGATTGTTTTATTATGAAAACACTTAAATGAAAAAAACTTTAGTCATGCCTGACGTTTTATACACGTATACGACCTTGACCATGAGGCGTAATTGAATCTGATGCAAAGAAATTATCAATAAACTTGATGGCGAGACAATTCGTTATCAGCAAACAAACGGATATCTCTGAAACGAAGACACATCGAAATGCTTACCCGACAATGAACTTTTTTGCAATATTACTCCTGAGTTGACATCAACTACGTATACTTGCGCACTGCCAGTGGTGATTAGTAACACATTTAGATTAGCATGATAGATTATACTTTTGCATTCGGTGTCCACGTTTAAATAACCGTCTTCCTTCAATAACCACGGGTCATCATCAGCCATTTTGCTCATACGGATTACAATTCTCAAAAAATTTGTCTAATGCACGAACATCACAAAAAAACATGGCGTACTCATCACCGCCATCTTTGAGTAGAACGTCAGCAAATCGTAGTGAAGGTGGTTAATAACTGTCAAACGATTAGTTCGATATCGACGATGTCGACCTATCGAGACAACATTTTCCGAATTTACAACGTAAGACAACGTAAGATTTTTGCGAATACTATATACAAAACAATGTCTCCCTCAAAAACATATAGTGCAGGACACAAACTTTAAAAAAATAGATGAGAGGTCCTTTGAACAAATTAGTGACGACACTACCACAGATTGGTCGATTTTGATCATTATCAATGAGAAGAAATTAATTATCCGATCAAATGGATCAGACGCGTTATAAATAAACGCGGGAACTAATGGCGGAAAATTGTCAATATTTCGCTAATTTAATGATTTCTTAACAGTCACTGACGTATGAACGATTATTAAAAGGTAGAAAAATGTGAAAGTTTAGGCACATGATTTTATATTTAAACGTTTTGCATGATTGACAGAGCCTCTATAACACGTAGAGATGGCGTGCAAAATCACTAACGGTGATTTATCACAGTGATCGCCGAATCACGATCACGGTCGTGATTTAACTTCACTCACGACCGTGATTGCAATTTTTTTATCTTGAGTAAATTTGGTCACTGCGATCGTAAGTCCTTGGTGGCGCGAGAATATTTTGGAATTTGTATTTTCATAAACGAAGTTAGAAGCTAGTACTTGTGAGAACGGGCATCATTTTTCTTCGTCACGCATTAAATTCGAAGTTTAAAGAACGTAGAATAATACTCTCTAACGACTGGGAACCAGTAATTACAAGAATATTGTTAAAATCACAATTTATTTGCAATGGTTGACACTGTATCTCGTCATGCGTACCCCGTTTAGTTCACTTTAAACAGCTGTTACACCGTTATACGGATAGTTTTCGTTTAGATACAGCACTCGATTTGTAGCTGAAAGAACGTAGATTAATCTGCCGCCATTGAAAATAATAATAAACGACCAGAACATTGTCAAAATCGCATTTAATTGCGGAATACCACTATTTTTTCTACCGATGGCGCCACCCGTGGCAATTCGCTCAAACTGCTAGCCAAATTATATCGACAGGTGAGTGAAAATTTTCTAGTGATGGAAAAATACAAATATCTCAGTAATTAAGCATTTAAAATGAACGTCATTAGTCTCAAATTGTCCCTCAAGACTTAATCTGGAAACCAGTAATCTTTTGATTACTGGTTTCCAGCCGTTAGAGAATAGTAATCTACGTTCTTTAAACGTTGTATTGAATGCAAAACGAAGAAGTATCATGCCCGTTTAGCGGTGTAAATGCAATCGAAATGTGTTGCAAGTAGGGTTGCCGCCCCGTAAGGGGCTACGGTAATCAGGCATAACTAATTTTACTAATTCAGGGGTTCTGCACTATTAGGTCCATGCATTAAGTCCTGAGGGACAATTTGAGACTAAGGACGTTCATTTGAAGTGCTTAATTACTGAGATATTTGCATTTTTCCATCACTCGAAAATTTTCACTCACCTGTCGATATAATTTGGCTAGCAGTTTGAGCGAAGTGCCACGGGTGGCGCCTCCGGTTGAAAAAATAGTGGTATTCCGCAATTAAATGCGATTTTGACAATGTTCTGGTCGTTTATTATTATTTTCAATGGCAGCAGATTAATCTACGTTCTTTCAGCTACAAATCGAGTGCTGTATCTAAACGAAAGCTATCCGTATAACGGTGTAACAGTTGTTTAAAGTGAACTAAACGGGGTATGCATGATGGAATACACTGTCAATCCAAACCTGTTGTTGTTAGAGTTGCCACTCCATCAGGGGTCAACGTTATAATAGTAGCATAAATAATTGTACTAATTCTGGTGTTCTGCAGTATTGGGTTTACGCATTAAATCGTCAGGAATAATTTGAGACCGACGACGATCATTTTGGGCGCTTAATTACACCAGAAAATAGTTGGCCGGAATCATTATAATTTGTATGTATATTCCAATAAACATACGTCAGGTAATATAAGCTTCATTTCATCGAATTGTCTTAAATATAACTGCATAAATATTGTACAATCCTATACTAATTATAGTTGTTTGGTTCAACAGGTTACTACAGAAACTAACTACTGCCTACGTCTTTTAAACTTGGACTGTAGTAGTATCTGCAGAAACTGCCATGGTCGCTGGGGTTATTATCTAATTTGTCCACGGGAACACGGACAAGCGTCAGTCCCAATTCTGTATAAATGTTGTACGAGCAAGAACGATAAAGGATCACATTTCAAAACTCTTGCGCCTCCACCGGAGGTTCTATGACCTCACGTTCTCACCACACAGGATCTCTGGCGCCCCCTGTGGGGGTTCCATGACCCCACGTTCTCACCACGGTGTCCCTGGTCCCCCTCTGGGGGTTCCATGACCCCACGTCTCACCCACGGGGTCTCTGGCGCTTCCACCGGGGGTTCTCTGTCACGTGTAAAGAACTGTTAGATTTCTCCACCAATCAGAAACGATTAGAGAAATCTTGAATTACTGTGAAAAATCATCGTGATTAAGAACGAACGTGATCGAATCACGAGTGATTCACAAGTAGCAGTTCACGCCGTCTCTAATGACACGAGTATATATTACACATTGGCATTAACCTTGCAGATCCTTCCGAGTCCTTTGAGTAAGGCCTCCAAAGGAATCCCTTACGGGATGTTAACAGATATTGCCAAGTTGTTAGTGAACCTAGGGAATTTTCCTGGGATCTTATGTTCTCTTTGGAAATCCTGCTTGTTTGAAAAGCCTTATTAATAATTCTTATAATATGCTTTAATGACATATACAACTGCAATTCATCTATATTTACATTCCTTCAGTACATATATTTTAATTAATTTAATATATCAATCTAAACTGTTCTTAGCAATTTAGCTTCTCTAGATAATCGCATTTCTTCAAGTCGAGCCTGAACATTTTCTTCCCGTTCCTTCATAAATTGTTCATATTCTACAGGATCTAATTCGCGTACAACTTGGATACCACAACTGCGTGCAATCATTACCATCATTTGGCAAATGTGTGGTAAACTTAGTAATGCTAAAGGTGGATCCTGTGCCTTGATACATGCAATCTCATATAAATGTTTGAATGTTATTTTACCTGCTATTTCACCTGAAATACATTGATAATCATATTAGCTGTTTAATGATCGCATATCTTTGTTATTACCTTTGCACATTTTTCCTCTTTCTATTCCAGCAGCCTGTTTCAAGAAAAACGTAGCTGGTGGGTTATGAATAACTAACTCAAAGGAGCGGTCTGGTTTCACTTTAACTCGACACGGTAAAGGTATGCCTTGCTTAATGTTTTCTGTTCTTGTATTGAATTCCTTGCAAAAGTTTACTACGTTTATGTTTCTCTGAAGTTGAAGATATTAGTATATAAATAAATTTCTACAAACGTATATTTTGCTTGAAAGAAAAATTAACCTGTCCGAGTTGTGATCCTAGAGGTGGTTTGGCGTTTGCCATTCTCGCAGGAATGTTTACCCGTAATCTTGAACTATGATCTATTTTCTGTAATACTTTCTTCATCGACCTACCCTTCCCAACTGCCTTCGACATTTTTGTGAACTTTTAAGAAGAAACGATAAAACACAAAATAATTTCTGAGTACCCCACTCCGATAATTCAGGAAATACTGGAAATACTCGACGGAAGTTACCAGCGTAAATAACAGTCCTCTCTTATGATGTGATATTCTATGACGTATAACGAAATGAAGAAAACATGCAAATTATAATTAAATATTTATCTTGTCGTCTCAGATTATTTCGTAAATTTTTCTGAGTCGACTGTACGTATCAAAAACCATGAGTTTTGGCGTTTTTAATTGATATCACTGACTATGAGCATATAGAATATAATATATGTATACATACAATATGTATATACTTACATATATATACAATGTATAGATGAGTTATTTAATTTTTACTTCATATGGTAAATTAAATGAAAAGGTATTTTTGCGCCATATACTGCAAAATGTCCAAATTACTAATCAACTACAAACATAGCGCTTTTAATTTTTTTTTTCTAATATTTGAGTTTCTCTTGGTAAAAAATCATGAAATTGAATGCAGATGCCGAAACTAATGGAAAGAAACGATGAAGTGTCATTTAATTCCATAATTTGACATCCATGTTTGCAATTTTCTAATATTTTATTACGAAAATATGAGTTGCGGTTACTTAATTATAAAATAACATGGAAGTATTGATTCATACTTGTCTGCTTTTTCACAATTTAAATAATAGCGCGTTATACAACCCACACATGGCGACTGTTCGACACTACATCAAAGGAGCCGACACACAGTGACCATACTGGTTATATTTATCAATACTTATCCTGTGCCGTTGGCCTCTCGATGCTTTCGATGACTGCAGATCACTGGATCACTGGCAGATCTGGCAGATCGCTGTTTGAAGTAGTTTGAATGCTGTATCGGCTGTATAATCCACGTCCACGTGTACATTAGTATAGAGTAAGGAAAACGATTTCTAATATTTAATAATGGTACTGGATTTAGATCTGTTTCGAAAAGATAAAGGTTTCGATCCAGAAAAAATACGTGAAAATCAAAAGAATCGTTTCAAAGATGTAAATTTAGTGGACACGGTAGTTGAAAAGGATAAAGTTTGGCGTCAGTTGCGACATAAAGCTGACAATTTCAACAAATTGAAAAATGTGTGTAGTAAGGAAATTGGAGAAAGAATGAAAAAAAAAGAAGCAACTGGCTGCGATAGTACTGTTCCAGACGATATTCTTAGAAATCTGGACAATTTAACGTCCGATAACCTGAAATCATTAACGGTTGCACAGATTAAGAGTATCCGTAGTTGTATCGATGACGCCATTACGAAGAACGACAAAGATTTGATTTTGACAGGATTGGAAAGGAACCATGCTCTCAAAGAAATAGGAAATTTTTTACATCAGTCTGTACCGATCAGTAATGATGAAGACGAAAACAAGGTACATAATCGATTACATGGGACACTTTCTATGCATATTTCTATACTGTCAAATTTTTCTTACCCTATGTTATCATCATTCATAGATTGAGAAGACTTATGGAGATTGTACGCAGAGCAAGAGGTACTCGCATGTTGATTTAATCCACATGATTGATGGAATAGATGGCGAACGTGGCACTAATGTATCTGGCGGACGTGGTTACTTTTTAACTGGGCCTGCAGTGTTCTTGCAACATGCATTAATACAGTTTGCTCTTAGACAATTGCATACGAAAGGATATAAGCCACTTTATACACCTTTTTTCATGCGCAAAGATGTTATGCAAGAAGTAGCTCAGTTGTCTCAGTTTGATGAAGAATTGTACAAGGTATGAAAAACATAGTAATTCATTAAAAAATGCATGACATAGAACTTATTCTGTTTCCAAGGAGGCATCCTATGATGGACATAAATTTGGTTTAGGTGGAGATGCCTCTGATCTTTCAAGGTAATTTTTGTTATTTTTAAAAGGAACTATGTATCCCTTTTTTAGCTAGGCGCTCAGCCCATTCCAAAACGAATTCATTGACCTAGGGCATCAGGATCTTCCAAGGTCGTTCTAAGTCATTTACGATAGTTTGATGCCTAGCTTCGCTGAATGGCTATAAGATTTTCGTCACTGTAGAAATTTATCGGCGCAGTCATAAACGTGACGCAATCTCAGACAAAATTATGCCATTTATCAGTACTCATGTTTACAGATATGGACTATCTGCCAATAGTCTGCCAGAATAAACTAATGTATTGGTGCTTAAGGTCGTCCTTTCGAATACAAAAGATAAGAAACATTTTCTAATCGTTTAATGAAGCTAGATCCTTTAACGAAGCAGATATACTAGAACTATGAATTCGTCTCGGAGTGGGTTGAACATCTAGCTAAAAAAGAGATACATAGTTACATTTAAAAAGTGGGAAAGATTATCTTGAAACATCAGAGGCACCTCCACTTAGACAAAATTTGTGTCCATCATAAGATTCCCCCCTTGGAACAGAGTAAGTTCTATTAGAAAACATTTCATTCAACAATGAACACTTTTTGCTTTTCTCTTTGTAATTACCATTTTGTTTTTCTCTTTTGTATTTTCCAGTTATATGTTTCATTTAGTTTTAATAGTCGTCCGATTTATATTTCATATAAACATGTTTACATATTTTACTCTTTTATTCTAATGGGAAGTAATCCGTAAATAAATAAATAAATAAACACGTTCGGAGGTAATCGCGTATAAAGATTAAAATGAGACACCTGTACATATTGTCACTAGAATATTTTAATTGCTTATCGATTCGATTAGGTGATTGGCAAAGGCAGTGAACGGAGCGACGATAAAGAAGTAGAAGAAAAATATTTAATTGCTACATCTGAACAACCAATAGCTGCGTTTCATCGAAACGAGTGGATTCCTGAAAGTGCCTTGCCAATTAAGTATGCCGGATTGTCGACATGTTTTAGACAAGAAGTTGGTTCCCATGGACGTGACACAAGAGGCATTTTTAGAGTCCATCAATTCGAGAAAGTAACTACTACTCCGATTCTAACAAGTTTAAGAGGATTCGCTTGCAAATTTACATTCGCTCATGTATGCGTAACAGGTGGAACAATTCTGTCTGACATCTCCCTATGAAAATAAATCTTGGCAAATGATGGAAGAAATGATCTCGAACGCAGAACAATTTTACCAAGCTTTGGAAATTCCTTATCGTATAGTAAATATAGTATCGGGTGCACTGAATAACGCTGCTTCCAAAAAGTTGGACCTGGAAGCATGGTTTCCAGGATCCGGTGCCTTTCGCGAGCTTGTATCGTGTAGCAACTGTTTAGACTATCAAGCAAGACGTTTACTAGTCAGGTAAAAAATTTATAATTTTTTATTTTATTGTAATTATATAATTATGAATTCCATATAAACAATGTCGATGTTATAATACGTTTCAGGTATGGTCAAACTAAGAAAATGAACGCCAGTACAGATTATGTACACATGCTGAATGCAACAATGTGCGCAGTCACACGTGTTATATGCGCCATCTTAGAAGTGCATCAAACCGATTCGAGCATTAAAATTCCGAAAGTTCTCGCACAATTTATGCCACCCGAATACGAAGATGAAATTCCGTTCGTTAAGTCAGCCCCTATCGACGAAGCAGAAATTAAAAAAACAAAAAAGACAAAGGATCAAAAGGATATCATTTTAGCTTAATTAAATTGTTTTATCCGTCAGTTTGGAACAACATAATATGTACAATCTTGATGAAATCAGCTGCGATTAATCGATAATAATCATTCAATTTCTATTTAAAATCGAATAACGCTTTTCTCTTAATATTCGTTTTCTTTTAAATTATGCATATGCAACAGCAGCAGACTCCAGTAACTGTCCATTTGTATTTATAAAACCGACGTAATTTTGGTACTCAGGTACACACTTGTAATCATATAATAAATGAAGCAGAAAGAACGGTATAATGTGTGCACATTATTGATCAAGTTCCTTCCTTTGAATTCAACATTTCCGAATGCCTCTTTTCTTCTTGGGCTTTTCTTAAATTACTCAAAACGATACGCTCGAATTCTGCATCGGACAATTCGCTTTGATTTATCTGAAATGTAATGTTTATACTCAATGTTAATACTATAAAAACTAAAGGAAAAAAAATGATATTACGTTAAACCGACCTTGTTCTCTGTCACATTATTGATTGTACACGATGTGCGCTCATGACAATTCGTACCGTGAGCCGATTCATCCTCGCTGAAATTCGATTGTTTCATTGTGTTCCACAACTTTTGAAGTTTCAATGGATTTTGTGTAAAACCAACTTCTAAATTTAAGGCCATTTCCTGATAAATGAATTGATTTCGTCGTTTATTTGTTTCTTCTAAATAAATGTTTCTTTACTTTTAATATAATTCACAAATTTACCGCATCGTCTCTGTCTTGATATTCCACTAATGCCCTGCCTTTTCTTGTAGATGAATAGATCAGGGTTACTATGTCGCCATACTAAAAACAAAGTGACATAAACAAAAGTACGTTGTAAACCTATTAACATTTTATCAGACGGTCGACTGAAATTACTTGTGAAAAGTATGTTAATATGGAATCTTGCAAAAGGATTCAGAAATTTAAAATACAATTCCACAATCTCATACCTTTGAAAAAATTCTATGTAATGTATCATAGTCATATACATTGTCACCTATATCATTTTTATTAGACTTCCATTTTATTTTAATTTTGTAAGAACTACTGTCAGTGTCAGTTGCTTTGCACGATCCCTTTGATTCTTGTTTAATTTTTCTTTTCATACGTGCTATTTCTTCTTCTACCTGCTTAGACCCTTCTTTTTGTAAACGTTCTATTTCAGCCTGAAACATAGAATTCCATTAAAAGTGACAAGGAGCTGGGAAAGAAAAATTATTACAAAAAGGAATGAATACTTGTAATTTATCTTTATCACTGTTTGTGGAACTTTTTTTGTTTAAAGATCGTTGATAAGCATCTTCTCGTGCTTCTAAATCTTCCTTCAATTTTCTACGTTTTGCATCAAACTCTTTAGCTCTTATCTTTGCTTGAGACTTGGCATTAATAACTTTGTCATAAGCTGCCTTATATAAAAAAATGAACCGTTAATTAAAAAAAAAGAATAAAATATAAGTAACAATTGAAATAACAACATTCCTATACATATTTACCCGAGCAGATACATCTGTAAGGATCTCTAATGCTCGTGATAAATCATGAAATAACTCTGTTGCTTTCGGATTGTCTGGATTTTTGTCAGGATGGCAAGACAAAGCTTTCTTGCGGTACCCTCTTTTGATCTGAAATGATGTAAAAATCAATAGTACAATACAAAATATATTCATACTTAACTTGTACATTTCAAAATTTTCATACCTCCTGGATCGTCGCTGTATTTGTTACGCCAATTAATTCATACAGATCTTGATCTATCCAAGAATCCATGTTTTCTTTGCTTCTATCACAAATATTCTAAATATTTCGAACAATCAACATATGTATTTGAATATATAATGTCGCGAAAGGTTAGATTCTTCTATGCGATTTATATCGTTTAGTTACGTTTCATTTGTCTACAATTTTATATTTTATTTTAAATAAATTTAGATAAAGGAGAAACTACGACATTCATGTTCATTTGAATTATACATTTATAATAAAAAAAAACGGTATAATAAGAAATTCAATCATTAAACTTGTCAACAGGAAGAAGCAGACCAACCAGACCGACGCGAAACAACATCTTACATGTTACACACTTAAGATGAAAGTTCTCTGACACATTCATATGTACATACATATGTATCTAAATCGTAAACATGCTATTGAATGTAAATTTCATGAATAATGCACATATATATGTACATTATACGTGCAGAAGAAATTGTTACGTAAAAGTTCTAAAGTGAAAATCGAAAGAAAAATTACCAACAATATTGCCATTGCAAAGAAACTCTTAATAAAAAGAATTATTCTAGCAATTAATATTAAGAAAAATATATATATTTTAATAACATGATGATTAATAAAGCTCTATTTGGAGGAGTCGTAAAACACATCAATTTTAAAAACATATTGCAGCAGGTAAACGCATGAAGTATAAAATGGATAGGTTTATAACTATCGAAACAAGTTTCATGATTTTGTTTCCCTAAATTTAGACAAAACGACAATGCAATAATACAAACACCGAAATTGGAATTGATACTGTGACCAATGTAAAAGAAAGTGGCTATTTAGGAATACAAGTCAGTTTTACGGACAAACTCCTCTTTTTCAATAAAGAAAGTTACGATGCCTTACCCATATTTAGAATTTTACATTCACCTGAACAGACAGAGTTCCCTAAGGAATATAAAGTATACCATTTAATTACCACAATATATACAAAATAATCTTCACAATATTTCTTTCCCATATTAATAATATGTTTTTGTGTCATATAAGATAAATGAACAAACAATGACAAGAATGTATTATAAAATGCTTACTTTGAATATAATGGATAAAGTTCTTTACGAATCTCAAAGGCAAGGACGCATATCATTTTATATGACCAATACTGGTGAAGAAGGTCTTCAAATTGGTTCTGCTGCAGCTCTTACTTTAAATGATGTTATATATGCACAGTATCGTGAAGCTGGTAAGAATTTTTTTGAAATCAATAACACAAGGTTTTCTTCTGTGTAATATTTTTTTGGAAATCTTATTTGTTCTTTACCAATGTTATAGGTGTTTTATTGTGGCGAGGTTACTCCATTACAGATTTTATGAATCAGTGTTATGGTAATTACAAAGATACTTCAAAGGGGAGACAGATGCCTGTTCATTATGGGTCAAGAAAACTTAATTTTGTCACCATTTCTTCTCCCTTAACGACGCAATTACCTCAAGGTAAAAAAGTTAGCTGGTTTTTTTTTAATGGAAATGTTTATAATAGACATTTGGTGTGCGCTTATTTCCAGCTGTAGGTACAGCATATGCGCTCAAACAATCCAAAAAGAAAGCCTGTGTAGTTTGTTATTTTGGGGAAGGAGCAGCCAGTGAAGGGGATGCTCATGCAGCTTTTAATTTTGCAGCAACTTTGGAATGTCCAATTCTTTTTGTGTGGTATATTTCATGCGCGTGGATGCGACAACAAATATGTAACGATAACGACACAATCGTATAATGTCCTTTTAATATTTCAAGCCGAAATAATGGTTATGCCATTTCAACATCTTCTCTGGAACAGTTTAAAGGAGATGGAATTGCTGCAAGAGGTCCAGCTTACGGAATACGTACAATTCGTGTAGATGGTAATGACGTTCTTGCTGTGTACAATGCAACAAAAGCTGCTCGTGAATTCTGCATTGAAACAGGAAAACCTGTTCTAATTGAAGCTATGACTTATCGGTACGTAACTATGTAACTATGTTTTTTTTTTGTATGTAATGACTTTTAATTCAACTGATGTATCCTACTCCATGTACTTTAGCATAGGCCACCATAGTACTTCTGACGATAGTAGCGCATACCGATCGGTGAATGAAATATCTCACTGGAATCATAATTCACCGATAATTAGATTTCGCAACTATTTAGAATCGATTAATCTTTGGTGCAAACAACAAGAACAACAATCAAATGAATCCATAAAAGAATCTGTTCTACGCGCGTTCAAAGATGCTGAAAAAGAACTAAAACCGTGTTGGAAGGAATTATTCACGGATGTGTATCGTACAATGCCAAAACATATTAGGTACCGCTCTTAGCTTCATTGAAAGTAATATTTGCACTGTTGAGTTATGGTATATTACAAAGAGTCTGAAAAGATTTATATGTTACTAACACGTTTCTTTACTTTTAGGAGACAGTTACATTCTATGGAGAATCATGTTACAGAGTTTCATGAACATTATCCATTACATTCTTTCAAATCAACTTAATACGTTCCCGCCCAATGACGCCAATCTGCGTCAAAAGCAGGAACCGTAAGGTGTGAATTATTCTATGTGTGCAGGGGTCACATGGGTCACAGGCGATTCGATGAGAAAAGATATTACCTGCTTAGATAAACCTTCGTATGCTACGATAAGCGATAACCAATAACAATTCTATTTCGTCAATCATTGATTTTCGACTTACATCCCACACTCACAAAGAGGGGTATTGGGTTACAGGTGATAAGCTCAGACCAAAATGTGCTAACAAAATAGTACAATGATAAGGATCAAATCAAATACATGTACCATTCCATATTAATATTTTGTATTGTTTCTATTATTGGGTAATAAAATGTTTACATAAAACCTATGAATTCATATTATCTGCAATTTCTTTGTACTTGTTCATTCGAAATTCTTTTTTAGCTGCATCAAGTAATATGTTCTGAAGTAAAATAGACTGATGCGGATCATACTGGTTTAAGCTGGGATAAATGTTTCCTGAAAATGGTTAATTACATTAGTGCTTCTATGAACTTGCATACAGATTGCTTGTAAAATGTACCTTTTAATTCCAGTACAGCTCTTTTGTAAATAGATATAGAAAAATCAGCTGGAGCGCTATACAATGTTGTATAGGAACTTGTAGTATTCAGATACCTTGGTACAAGTACTTTAAAAAGTTTATGAACCAATTGTTTCTCTATTAACCAGAAGTTTGCAAGTTCCATTGTTTCTTTGTTGTCAGGTCCATGGCGAAGTGCTTCAGATATCAACTGTAAACAATTGTATTGTAAACTACGATTTAACAAAAAGTATCAAACGACCGGTAGACAAACTATTTACGTACTCGTTCGACGTAACCTCTTGTTTCATCTGCCCTCTCGTAGTTTAATTCAATTCTCTCGTATTTCACTAAAGCGGTTAATGTTTTCCGAATTCTCCGTAATCTTCCTTCTGGACCGTCTGGATTGCTCAACCTTCGTGGCTTCCCTCTAACGTTGAATCTTAACCTAGAAACCAATTTCTCAACATTTGCCTGATTCATTTTCTTCAATTTTGGTTCCCGATGGTACTTTTTGTGAGTCTTATAGTACTTTATACCACTGTTCCATCAATTTACTTTTCGTCGCATAAATTGTTATTTATACAAGTATCTATATTATACTTAATTTCTCAACTTTTCATAAATTCTTACAACGAATTGTTCTCATCAATGAACAGAATAGACAGTATAGTAAATAGCAGACGATATGGAATATAGACGAATCAAATTCGCAAGTAACATAGAGTGAGATAGAGCGATAACAGAGTAGACACACACTTTCCCTTGTGCCGTTTAGCTTATTGGGTTGATATCGTTGATATCCCCTCCCTCGTCATCCAGTAACTCGTAATCTATTTTGACAAGAACTTAAGCAAATGCTTAAGCTCAATGCGGCTTTCAGTAGTATATGTTTAAAGGTTCAAATATACATAGATACTTCTGCATTCATAGTCTGTTTAAGTGATTATACATATCACTATAATCAGTAGAAATTAATAACTGAAACTGTTTTACTAAAAGTTTTTAATTATTATATATAAATGCAGAAGCAGTTGAATATTTTGAGGAATTCAATATGTTCTTTCGTTTCTGTTACATTGTTTATTTACGCATATGTATATACATGATGTACGTTATAAGGTAGTTTACCTACTTACTCGGTAAACTGTACGAGAGTTTTAGACGATATTAAACTCCCCCTGCTTATACCTCTTACTTCTTCATCTTGATAACCAATTTAACATTTACCGTTTATGATACACGATTCTTGTACCTATTTACAAAAAATATTTGAACTGACTAAGTTGTTTCCATCAATGAACATATATACTTACAGAAGTAGTAACAACACATGAGTTCGTTGAATATTTCGAAATATTCACATATATATATATATATATGTATAGAGAGAGAGAGAGAGAGATTTATGGATTTGTCCCCTTTTTGTTAAGCTTTGAAGAACCGTATAACTCGTACCACATACTGTTTACATATAGGACACTCTGACATTTGTTTGCCACAGTTGATGCAACAAGTCATGTGGCCGCATTCTAAGAACACGCATTCAATCGGTCCATCGCAACAGATCTTACAAAGATTTTCATCCAATGTTTCTGCATCTACCAATAAAGTGTGTAAATTATACTTCTATATGTTTTTCTTTTCTTACCAAATGGAAAATCAACAAACGTGTTTCATAGAAAATAACAACCTACTTGCTTTTGATTGTCTGTGTTCCTGCCACAATCTAGAGGCTCTATCCAATAGTTCACGTTTCTCTGTACAGCCTTTGTAATCTACTCGATTTGTACTTAACAAATTTTTTAATTGCTTCACACTCAAATACTCCAATTCTGATAATGCATTTATATTGAATAGTTTGATTTGATCAGACCACTGTATGAAAGAAAAGAACACTAGTTACAATTATCCTTGTATTCACAGCATTTGATTATGAAATACTATGAACAAATTAGCGAAATGAAAAAGAATGGTAAAAACATCACAACGCAGAGTATTAAAAGATTTTGAAATTTCGATCTGTGAGAACACAGTTACCTGTCTGTTACTTGTATCAAATGATGTACTCGGAATTTTTGTCATTTCATCATGATCGATTTTCGTGTTACTTGTTTCGCATTTTCGAACATTAGATTCACTGGTATTTACATTTTTTAAATCTGCCGATTGATTTGAAGTAGGATTATTACTGAAATGATATTAGAACAAAACAATGTTACAGATTAATTAGTTTGGATGTTATTTTTTATATATTATATATAGATACTTTTGATATAAGTATATGTACTATCATGCTGTATCAATTACCAATGTGAGTCTGATTATTAATACTTTTATTTAAGTCAAAGATTATGATATTAGATATACCTCTCATACCTTCCCTAGGATCTAAAACTTATTAGAGTCCAAATAAAAGATGAAATAAAATATTACGTACGTGCTATGTATCTTTACATTATCTGGTGTTTCTCTACTTGTATATTTGCTAGCACCATTAGCGAATATCATCAATAGTTCTATCAAATCTTCCTTCTCTTCAAACAATGAAATTTGCATTAGACAAAGTATATTCATTATATAATTGTTAGAAATTTTTTGGGGGAAAAAATAACAAGGGTATTTTTTGTACAACATAAATCATGTTCATTGCTATACACCTACCAATACAGTCTTCGATGGATACTTTCTTTGCCAACAAGTAATGACGCAAGTGTTTGGAACGCATTTGCACAATTTGACTTCGTACCAATGGTCTTAATGACAATATACTGCAACTATCACAACTGCGAATCTTGTTTAATTGCTTGATCACACATTTGGTACAGAAATACCTCAAACACTCGGTACACTGTTTCTGCAAGAGACGTAAAATAGATATAGGAAATATGATAATATATACAGAATATCAAATGTAAGAGTATGTGTACATGCTCTCACCTTGCGTGCGAAGAAACTGAACTTTGTGTTACACGTTTCACAAGACATTCCGTTTTTGAGCAATAATGCTGTAAGTACATAGAAACACTTTTTACGCAGTAAAAACAAAATGGTTAGGTGTATATTAATTTGAGAAACTAAATTAACTGTTTAGGCGTTGCAGTTATATTCGTTGAAATTAGTCTGTTTCAAAGTTTACCGAAATTTTGTTCAGCGTATAATTATTCATCTGACAAGCTGACATATTGAGAACATATTGAATTCTATCGCGTATTAACCAGACTCACACTCACCGAGCGAGCGAGCATTCACTGCACATCCTGTTTGATTGACCTGTCATTCTGAATCAACCTGTATATATCATCTTATCAATGATAAGTTATGCATATATGTACAAATTATGTATATATATTTATATATGTATAGATGTATATATATCCGATTCGATTAGATTCAAGATTATTTGTCATTTATCGCTGGCAATTTGTTCGAAACTTGTATACAACTGGTTATCATCAGGGAAGGTACATTTATTGTTTGAAATCTTTTATTCTTTTACGTTCCTATTATGTACATTATGTATGCTATTACCTATTATATGTACATTATGCATGTATATAAATGTGGAACGTATAAGCCGCAAATAATTCAAATTTCGTTTTTTCTCGTTGGCGTACATTAAAATTGTATGAGTGAGTCGGTAACATGATATAAAATCGACTTGCATCAGTTGCACAATACAATTATATGTATGTATGTACATAGGAGGTATTTACATACTTATGCTTCGGATTGCGCAAGCTTACATCAAGTCGTAACAAAAATTAAATAACGAAATAAAAAATTAATTAATAACATATTAAGTATGCATTATGCTTAAATGTATAATCTTAATAAATATATGCATTCCCTTGAATGCGCTTTTATAAAAAGAAAAGTGATCCGACGAAACGATATCGCAAATCGCGGTCATACAGGTACATGCATACTTATTATTCGCTTATATACGTAGATTTATTGTTCATTAATTAAGCCATAATATTACTAAAGTTTATAGTTATACTGTTAGTTTATAGATATACATAATTATTGTGACGTGTTGATAGCGTCTAAGATAATATTACTAGAAAATAATATGGCGATAGAGAGTCGCGTGTATGTTTGCGTGTAACATTGGTCACAGAGGCCAATAAAACGTGAAATGCACATGAATTTAGGTTCCTGACGAGTCGACCGCGTAACTTTTGTTTTGCTTTTCAACGATGCTTCCTTTGATTTGTATAGTCGCTTGGATATATTTACATAGAAGGGTGTAACAAGCGTTTCGTATATCCAGGAAGTTGCCCCTTCTTCTGCCCTCGCTCGATCGTTTCAACGCTGTCGGTACCCTTGTGAAAAGCATCTTTTCTGCAAAAACGATAGACCAATCATGTGTCGTGGTAATGAACCGACGTAGATACTGTATGCTGTACACGTTAAAAGCAATTCAACACGTTTTGTATTTCAAACTGTACTTACGTGTATCTGTTCTCTGATGGACGGAACAACGACTTTGGACAATCTTTGAAATAAGGCCAACATTCTCCATGGAACTTTCCTCGGTTTTCAGCTTCGACGTAGTCCGTTAAAAGATTCGCGAACGGTGATTTGCTTGCTCTGAAATTATATATGTATTTACGAAATTTGTACGCACTTCTAAAAGAAATCGACGTCTACATATTTCGGGATTCAGAAATACGCAGAGACGATAAAAGAAAGGGAAAACAGAAAAGAAATAATTAATAATTTTGAGAAACGTTCGTTCACGTATCGTTCGAAACTCACGTGAAAAAGAGCTTGAGCATTTCCCCAATTAGACCGAAATTACTTAAAGGATGACCTTGGACCTCGCAGATCGCTCTTAGGAGACACGCTTTTCCGTTCAAGCCGAAATTCACAAGCATATCCTCGGCCGTACTATATAACAGTGCTCTTTCGCCTCCGCGAAACGCGTTGTTTTCTGGTAAATCTGTAATCGCTTCTCTTTTACTAAAACTACGCTTTACAAACGCCGCCATAAATTCCGCCGTGCTCGAACCTTGATCCCTCCCGGTAGAGTCGAATGCTGATGGTAAAACCCCGTAAGGGTTTTCGTTGTCAGTCAGACCAAGCTTGTCGAAATCGACTGTGTTCGAAAGAAACATAAAGAGATAATACTGGACTCATGATCGATGTTTCTGGTACGATGCAACGAGTGTCGAGCAGACGAAAACAGCTCGACGTTTACTTACTAGTAAAAGGAAGACTGATGGTCATGTTGCTGAGAAAACCATAGGGCGGATATCTAACAAATGGCAACGCTAGTGTCGGAGTTATGGTCATTATCGTGCCTGGCGGTAAAGCAATTCGACCGTCATTAGTTACCCAAAGCAGTCTCTTTTGCCTATGATGAGATTGAGAATATCTTGGATACGAATGTCCGTCGACGTCGCCCTCGACGTTCGATGTTTTGAGGAACAGAATCAGTCCTAGCAATGCCACTACGTTTCTCGTCCTTTCCATATCTTCTCCACTCCGGTAACACTGATGTTTTCGATGAGCTGTTACTATCGAATGACCGGATTGCGTGTCTGTTGAAAGATAGGGAGGTGGTATACATAAACTCGCGCTTCCGATGTATTTATTTTCGCTGTTTAATTGGAATTCAGTCAGATCAGGTTGCCCGTCGTTTTTATGTTCGCTAGAAAATAGGGGACGAAATGAAACCGGGTTAAACATGGTGCCATAGAAAGGATCGCGAATTAAGGTGGTTTCCGTTAGGTACCACGACATCTTCGTATGCGTGATTGATGTTGAAACGATGATTGTATGGAAATACCTGCACCAGTGGTTGTTGTAACCACGAATTAGTTGCAGAACGTGTTTAACCTACGACAGGGTTCCTCAAGTGGTTGTACACTTGAGAAGAACTTGTTGACCTATCGTAATGAAACAGACTAAATGCATATCGGTTTTCGGAGTAATCGAGCTTTCGTTAATGATTTAGGCTACGATATGTCGCACGTAAATAATGCACCAGTACAAGCGTGCATTTCTACCGTGAAACAAACGAACATTCACAATTTTTTGTTTAACCGAGATGGGATAGCTGTTCCTTTTAAATTGTTTATTTATAAATGATGCCAATCCCAACGGTTAATTTCGATCGATTCAACTACACGATTGATTAATCGTAGATACTTGGATTAACGTAATGATTATAATATATTTTTAACATCGCAATGATAATGATAATGACAATGGTAATGGTAATGGTAATAGTAATTGTAGCGAGAATACCACATCGTACTTGCTCCACTTTTTCGTTACACTAACAATAAATAAGTTAAACTAAACTCTATGTGTTTGAAACACGTCTGACCGTTCGTATTGAAAAAAATTTCGAGGAGCACCGAAAGGTAGGTCGTTCGAGTCGCGTAACACAGAATACAAATTCTGTCCACTATGTATTCTCATGTACATATGTATGTGTACGTCAGTAGGTACAGTTTTGCTGTCATTCCTTACTTGATCGACGTCGACGCGTGCATGGCAATCAGAATCGAACGAGACTGGTTTGATCAATTGGATCGTGAGTTTCAATCAAGTACTCGATTTGCGTACGTTTTTCGTCGGAACCGTTAGGCCCTGCTGTAAAAACAGGTCGCGATTAAAAGATCACACGGAACACCTCTGTTATACATATACGTACTTCTTCTTTCTCGACAATTTACCGTTCCTTTACTTTATTCATTCACCCCTTTTCGTATTCGATTTTAGTCCCATGCCCATCGTTCCCGCCCTATTCATATGGTTTTTGAATTTGTTGGCGTTTACTTGTATACACAAGGATTGTTATCTTTACTTTCCTTTTCTTCCTTTCGTTCTTTCTACGATCACCGAGCGTTTCCTCTACCGTCATATTCTATCGTGTAGAAACAAATGTTTAAAACGACGGTTGCTTCGATACTTTAAGTTTTGTCAGAAATAGCACAAAAAATTTCGTAAAAGTACCTAGTGTTCCTTCTACACGTTCGTAATTAGAAAGATGTGTGCGCGGTGATTGTATTTGTCTCAATGTTGAGCGTTGCTAAACATTCTTCCTGAACTATTGTCTGTATGGTATATTTATACGGTGAGTTTATTTAGATCTATAAGGAAATGGGAGTGACCTGCTCATAAACTGAAAAACTCGAGACAACAATAAGAAGTAAAGATCAAGATTTAAAAAATTGTAGTAATTGTAGTATCGATAAAGCACCTGCCTGTAACATAGATTCAACGATCCATCGAAATCTCCAAAACCAACATCGAAAGTTCAAGAGTGAACTTCGCGTCATCGTTTATTAACAATTCGAGAAGTGTTGCTGATACGGAAGAAATTTGAAAATTCATTTTCCTTGATGAAAAGTGTAGAGTATCTTTTTAATAAGTGAAACGAAACAAGATATTTTATACAGATGTTCCACAAATCGAGCTTTGAAATCGAGGAACCTGGGAAGCGATCGGCTCAAATACCGCAGGAACCGAGTACACAGGATTCAACTTCAAAAACCAGTCGTGAGTACAACTTGTTCTTACGTCCGTGTACGAGGAAAATATTATTAACTGGCAGAAAATCTGTCCTTCAAAAAGTCCTGGCAATCTATCAGTAATTCCATATTATTTTTAAATACTCTAAATCGGTTCCCAGTTAATGGAAGAACAGAGACAGTAACTACAGGAGGCAAAAAAGTGGAAGGGAAAAGATGATGATCGTTTATATTTGTCGATTAAATTCGTTATATTTACTATTGCAGTCCTACATCTGGATCTCTGTAATGAAATAACAAAATACGCAGCAGACAAGTAACGATATACCTCAATGTCGATATCAAATATGTAGTTCTACAAAAATAACGAAATGCAAGTGACGGAAAGATGCAAGAAAACTCCCGAGAATCAACTTACTAGACAATTAGAAATGTTGAAAATCAAGTATTGCACAAGCTAATACCTTCGACTTGTCGTGGATAAGTACGTTTGTTTGTTTTATAGAGTTGTTACCGCCAGAGAACGGTCGTTGTACTATAACTGGGCTAATTTTGATGCACGCTGATTAACAGTGCTACGGCATAATTGCGCCCACTGCGGTGTTCTTTGCTGTTGTTGGAATGAAAATTCAATAGGAATTCAACCAGTTCCTTGCTCCTGCTTTATTTTTTTATACCGATGGATTTCCGCACTTTTTTTACTATTCTCCGACAACTATTGCGAGGTGTTGATTTCTCGTGTTCACGATCCCTTTTATAAGTTCATAGTTGACGTCGTTCCATGACAATTTTCGTTCAGAATTATAAACTAATGGAACTATAACAGAATGTAATTAATGGAAGGAATGAGTGAATACGTGGTCGATTCCCGTATATTGTACGTTAACGTAATTCGAACTCTAGTACATATACGTGCTAAGTACGGGCACGTGTGTATCGTCACCGTCACCGTCACCGAAACCGAAATCGATACTGACAATTATGAGAACACAACACTGGCATCGTCACCGTCACACACCTTACAGTATCTCACGCGTTTCGAGTATCGCAGATGACTGACTCTCGGTCTCGGACTGAGCGGATAGTCTGCTCAACGCAACGTTCCTCATTTCACGTACCACCTCGTTCTCCGTTACGTTACATTACGTTACTTTCCACTCGTCTTCGTTTCGTCCATTTTATCTATACACTTTAATAATTTCAATATGTACCATCAAAACACCGTCTCCTTGATTCTTCCGAACATTTTTCTTTCACTTCCCAGCATCGAGTCACTTCTATTGTTTCCCGTATGTCAAGTCCCTTCGCGTTCCTGTTCGTTTCATTTTTCATTCCTTTCGCATACGCCAACAACGCGAGAGATTCGTGTACAAGTATAAAGATGCGATGAAATTGTGTAAAGGAAGATTGTGTGTATTAGTAATAAAATTCACAACTTTATTATAAATTTGCGAACTAAACAATACAAGTATGTATTACTAATTCTAAATTATTCGGAGAACCCTCACAAGCGAGTGGCTGCGCGTAATCCTGACTCGATCTATCGAATTAACTTTATTACCCACGATAGTGGTCGACCCGAAGGATCCAAGGTTTTCGCGTAAACTGACGGAGATAACAATTTTCCAGTTTCCCGAAATCAACACGCAACAAACATCGAGTCAGGATTTCGTGACATCTATACAAGTGCGAAATATTCAACAGACCGCGTACCAAAAAAAAAAAAAAAAAAAAAAAAAGAAAAAAGATAAAACAATGCGCATTTTTTACCTTCAAAAATAATATTATCATGAAACAGAATTATTCGCTAGTTAATACCTGGTGACATTAACGTTGCGCCAAACACAGCGACTTTTTATGGCACCCGATATACGCGTATGCGATTTAACTTAAAAATACTTAATTTTAATGAATCGTCATGTCACTCGTATCGAATCGAAATGATACTATTTCGTAATCAGAATATTTTGCAACGTTTTCGGTTTTTTGTACATTCG